>NC_026756.1:380580-403080 GCF_000149245.1 Cryptococcus neoformans H99 | reverse complement strand
GGTTGAACCCGAAGATTGTGGAGGATTTTATAACCACTGCTCCCTTACAGCCATCACTATTCGTCCAGCCACCTCCAGGTGTTAGCAATAGTCCGCTGCCAGAGATTTTCGAGCCGAACAGTACGACTGCCGTGCCCGATATGATCTCGCTGCTTGGATTTGGTCCCGGTTCAGGAATGTCTTTTGATCCTCCCGCACTGCCTGCCGAAAGCCTCCCAACCAGTACCACTGACCCAAACTCCACCACTATACCCCCGTTCCTGCCTCCTTCGGCGGCTTCTAATACGCCTTCAATAAACCTCTCGCACCCCGCGAAGACTTCATTGGATGAGACACAAGGATCCTCCCCCATATGGTGGCCGTTTTCAGATCGTCCGGGAGAGATGACGGAACATGTTGAGCTCGCTGGAAGGACTCCTGTTGCTGCATCTCCTGTTCCACCCCCCAATAAGTCTGGAAATGGGCAATTCCACGGAAATACCCCTCTGAACCACGCGTCCGCTTTTTTAATCGGCTCATATACCAAATCCATTGCGGAAGGTTTGTCTTCTGGTCAGTCGCCAGAAAATCAACAGATCGCTTCCAACTTCCTCTCGCTTCCCTCGCACGGTAATGCACAAAGTAAGAAACGATCTCGAGGGGTGTCACCTTCACCCACTTCAGCCCCTGATGAGAAGGTTCTAGTCCGTCGGAAAGACCCTTGGCAGCTATATGCCAAAGAAGAGGATTCGAGGATTGTGCGTTGGGGGAAGAAGGAGGCGGTTCAGGAAAAGCTGGCTGACAGGGCATTGGGGATCGAGCTTAGTCGGCACCTGGTCAAAACCTTTTTCCAAGCTGTGCACTTTTCATACCCAGTGAGTGATATCTTTATGGTCCCTGGGATAGTGAAGCTAACCTTACTAGGCTATCTTACCGGAATCATTCTACCTCGAATGGATGCGAGCAGGACAGAGGTCAGATCGAATGACACCGGCCCAAGAAGTACTGTGTTCAGCGATTGAAGCATGGGGAGCAAGATATTCAGATTCACCCGTTGTGCTTGGATTACCACCAGAAAAGGCTAAAACGGCCCCGAAAGGTGAGCATCCATATCGTTACCACAGAGCAGCCCGCTAACGACTGATTTGAAGTCATTCAAGCTAATGGTACTGTGAGTTCATGTCCTCGACGACGTTGGTTATACCAGTGATGGCTAATAATCATAATTTGTAGTTCGTCCCCGGTACACAAGCTCGAGCTCACTGGGGTAGAGCTCGGCTTGCTGCCTGCAAAGCTTTGCTCGAACGCACGAGAACGCTCATAGACAATAATGGCATCCTACGCAAACCCAGCATCACTGGTGTCCAAGCGCTGACGCTGTACATGCAACTCATGCTAATGACAGATGATACAGTAGACGCACCAACGCATTACATGGAGGGTGAGTTACCATGGGTCATTATGAAACGTACACTTCATTTGTTTCCAGGACACATGATACATAACACGATCACGCAGCAGATGCAAGTCCTTGGTCTCATGTGGGATTCGGATCAGCCTATTGTCACCGACAGCAATGAGTTACCAATGTCTCTAACTCAGCTCAAGATGAAACAAAGGCAAGTAACAGATGACTTTGGTGTCTACTGTGAACCTTGTAATTGATCAGCATATTAGGCGTCTATTCTGGGCTCATCTTGTTGGAGATGCTTTTTGGGCCGCTGCATCGGGTAATGAACCAAGGGTGTAAGCTTTTTGCTTGTTGGGCCATTCCTGTGATACAATTAATAACAATTGTAGTCCCAAAGCAAGCATGGATGCCGCCGGAAATTGGCTACTCAGCGTTACACATCTCTTACCAGAATCTTCTTTTAACGCGCTCTCTTTCTATCTTTCGTTTGTCCCTTTTGTATCATGCTCTTAGAATATGCTTTTTCTGACGCTCCCATGACGCTCCCATTTTCAGGTGTTACTATCACATTACCCTCATTGGAAGAGATATCGCGACTTCACTCTCGATACCTAGCAAAGTAAAGGGTGCTGTTGATGTTGTCGAATTTTGTGGTCATGTACAAAGGATTTGGAAGGACATCGTGAGTCAGAGATTATGAAGCTGCAATAGTATAACTAATGCTTTGCTCTCTAGAACGCTTTTGATAAAGATATGAACCCACAAGTTACCCGTCTCTTCACTAATTGCCCTCGTAATGATATTTTGGCTTTCTCTCCTCTCAACGTAAGTTTTTAGAAACAAAACATTTAAGCTCATAATGGTCTTCCATTACAGTATTTCTCCAATCTTCGTCTTTCCTCTCCGTTCCTTTTACTCCTCATTCATCAGCTTATCCGCGAGCAACTGGAGTTCCGTAAGACGCTTTCTTCCGCATACATTGCCGCCAGCCAAGATCGTCCGGATTACGACAGAGCTTCAAGTGACGAGTCAAGCGACGAGGTGCGCGGAGTCTGGACTGCGGCGCAAAGTCATGTACAGATATTGCAGGATATGAGCTCGCAGAGCGTAGATATGATGCTAAGGAGCTGTAGAGCACAAGTGGGAATGTTCAAGGTGTGTCATATTTCGCTTTTTGGGAGCCATTTTCTCACACATTCCTTAGGCTTTGATGCCTACCGGAACCATCCAAAGTAAGTTTTCAGAAGGGTGTGTACAGCTATTGAACACGAAATGACAAATTTTACAGCCGCGATGCTACTCCTACGTGAGCTCATTGCTACCGCACAATTCTTAGCGGAAGTCCCGACCAACGAACAAGGCTATCCAGATGATACTGTATGTGACTACGCATTTATACGATTAATTTTAGCAGTGCGGCTGATCATAAATTAGCCGGGAGGATATGACTGGACTTGGGAGAAAAAACAGGAGGAAATGAATTGCTGCATAGAAGCACTTTATCAAGTTGTGAGTGACCATGTATATGACTGACGTGTATAACTGACCCTCGTCTTCATCACAGGGATGGGGTGAGCGCTCATTGAACTGGACAATTCCAATACTAAAGGACTAACGTATACTTTTACATAGCTTGGGCAGATGTTGCAGACGTACTGGATAAGATCATGGTCACTATGGAACGCCTCACACCTACTCCCGCCCAGCTGACAGCCTACAAAGAGCGCGTAGCCTCTAGACCTCCTTCTCAAACTCCAAAGATGAATGAAGCGGCAAGGAGGAGAGAGCAAGAAAAGAAGGATGATGAAGCAGCGTTAAAAGCTGTCTTGTCGCATTGGCCTCCTGTGTGAGCTAGATTGTAGTAACTTTTACCAGGTCCTGTAGAAACTGACATAAAATCCAGATCTGTCCCGGAACTGATCGAGAATGCCATAGGAACTGGAGAGTTAGATCTCGAAAATGACCAATCGGTTATGCGACTCACCTTTTTCCACAACCGCTTGGTCGACGAGATGGACAGCCTCACGGGAAGTGGCCAGTCCCATCATAGCAGTCCTTCGACCTTTGCAAGTCCCGAGGAAGCCTCAGAATGTGGGTCAAGCGCCCAAGGCGGTTTTGGTCAAGACAGTACACAAAAGTTGAGGTCCTTCAACTCGTCATCGGTCAATCCTTCCACAGCAAAGGCTCTTAATGACCTTTTTCCCCATACCTGGGATCGAGAACTCCTCTCAGACTTCGATAGCAGTGGGCGAAGCCCTGGTGATGAGCAATTGTATTCTGTTCGCACTTGGTTCAATAACGGTAAACCCGAAGATGGGAAACGCAGTGGGCAATCCCCAAAGCTCACCAATGAAAATAATACAAAGGGGGTAGGGTATGGGAGTGTGGAACCAAGGACGTCCTTGACGGGCTTAATGACGCCTCTTGATCGCGCGGAAAATGAAGCGGATCTTATTGTTTCCGATATATCGATAGGAGGTCAAACTGAGAACTTATCCAAGGAGAGTTCTACCTCGAAGGATGCAGATGAAGCACAAGATGAGCTGCGGAAATTCTTCAATGAGTGGGGTAAGGACATGGGGCTAGAAATGAACAGCGGGTGGATGGATTATTAAGGGAAATAGAGATCACTAACTCTGGGTTCTTGCTGGAGAATAATTGCTTACTGCAGAAACCTAATAGACGCAGGTAATAAGTGTTGTATCATTATCTATAACAGGAGTGCATGAGATATATATATATACGCTATCTACCGACTCAAACATGAAAGTCCTATGCACATAATTTTGGTTCCAGCAGAAACTCATTATACGCAAAGTCATCACAAGTACTATATCCAGAGGGCAAAATCAGCCCCTTGAAGATATCTTAATCAAGCCTTATCATCATCCACTTCACTGATAGCCCCACTAGTGGAAGCATTCCGATTCAACTCAGCAGTCCTTTCGACATCTATTTCTCCATTTTCACTACACCCAAGGGCGTGATCGAGGGGCAGGAACTTGTAAAGAGGTCGAGCCGCCCATAAGGTGATGATAATCAGAATAGGAAGGTATTCGAAGACACCGAAAAAAACTTCGTGCGTAGCGGCATACTCGTAAGCACCTGGAAAAAACATGTTAGCTAGAAAGAACAAATGTAGACGTTGACCAAAAGCAAAATGAACTAACCTTGTGCACCCTCAGCAATCCTCATGATAAGCCGCAAGAAGAACAATCCAACAGTAATAAAAATCTGAATTAAAGCGGAATGGATCGAAGGATACTGGGTAAGATCTTTGCTGGCATTTGCAGCGGCGTTGAGGATACGGCTGGAGCGACGGTAGATGACGAAGATGAAGATGGACACAATAATAAGGGTAATAGCTTGAAGAACATTTCCAGCAAGGAAAATAAGAGTAGACAGCTACACAATGGAAATTGTCAATCAGGAAGGGGGTAGATGAAGACATCATGAGCTGATTACTTACGCCAAGACTGAACATTGACGAGTCACCGGTGTAATCAGCTCCTTGGGCAGAGGCGCAAAAGTATTGACCAGCAATTTGCATGAGATTCCACACAACATCAAGGATAATGAACACTATCGCTCGTCAGTATCTCGGCCTCACAGTGATTAATGGCAAAAATACGACTTACAAGTTAACATAGATCTAGGCCTCATAGGGGACATGTGTCTCCCTTCTGGAGTATATTTGATGACACGTTGAACTGATTTGTAAATGGAGGCAGTGATGAGGACAGTAGCGATTTGGATAAGGAAGATACCGATGAGGAAGGACATGCCCTGCGGAGTGATTAATCTATGTCAAGGAAGGAGCTTAGAGAGAGAGGTGACTTACTCCAAAAGGCTTTCGATGAGTGTAGAGCCTCGCTCCATGCCCAAGCGCTTCAATAACAGCAGAAAAGAAAAGAAGACCATGGCTATACCCAGAGATCATCAGTACCATATTTTATCAGAGAACAGTGATAAAAGATACGCACACACTTCTGGTGCCTCTGATTTTCACGAAATACCAAAACTGAGGACCAGCCACAGCGATGAAGGTAATCACACCAATGACGCCTAGTGCTAGAGAAGGAACGTAACCATAGTTCCAGAAGGCGGCATCACCAGGATAGGGAGGGTTGATGATAGGTCCAGTGTATCCCATGGTTGCTAGTAAAGGAGTTGAGTTGGCTGGGTGAATGATCAAGGGTTCGTGATAGGAAGAAGGCTCACCTTATATCTACCTGTACAGTAATACGAAAGGTATCGCTCAAAAATTACCGTGGTTGGAATACAGTCGCTATGGAAGCTCGCAGACCTTAAAGTCGTAATGTAAGGGAAAGTCGTTAGGAGAGCTGTCGTCAAGCAGCTCTAATGATCTTACACTAGACTGATGGAAGATCTTTGTGAAAAAAAAGGGGAAAGGTAGGCGACAAAGACTGTCTTATATCTCTTCTGGAGATCCCAACATCTAGGTAATTTCATCAGGGGGGGAGTCTGCATGGGAAACCCCCCACTCTTAACAAAATCTCCAGCGCACTGATCGACAGAACCCCTTGGCAAAGTCCCATGTCCCATCGCCCGTAGCCAACCGAGAAGCTTGTGTTGCTAAGATGAGTTCCGTCAGATGATCCCTAGATATACGTGTTATACGTGTCAGGTAATGTTTACACATTACTCACGAGACCAAAGGCGATCTACATCAGCAACGAAAGCAAGCCGAGAAACCGCGGAAGCAAGAAGGTAGGGGGGGTTTACTGTGTCTTGTTTGGGCGTATCAACCAAGGTAGGTAGAGGCGGCAATGGAGTAGCTCAGCGACACAGATTACCTTAGAAGTGCATTGAGCAGCCTCAAAATCCAACAGAAGATGCATATGGACTTGTTGATGCCGAAGTGGTGGCAGCGACACCATCATCTAAGGATATCACGGAGAGTCAGAGACCGAACAATCAGTCACAAGGGCATATCACCCCAAAAAACTCACCTAAGCCCTTTGCACGTCCACTCCGATAGTGAGCGATCAAGGCGAAGGTCTTTCCTATCCTCACCACCCATTGTAATCTCGCATTTTGCAGCAGTTGTGCTTCCGATGAGCATGGCAGTGTGCCCGATTGTGGAAGGGCCCCAGACTGTAAAGGAGGGCATAAGCACAATAGTTTCAATAAAGAGTAAAAAGCTGATAGATCAAATAGTCTGGAGCAGGGGTGGTCGAAGCTCAAGCCAGAGAAAATAGGCGAGGCTCCTGTACGTGGGAGAGTGATGGAAGAGATCAGCAGCGCCCTTCTGTCCGGGGGATGATGGATGGTGTCGTGCAGACTAGGTGGCATCTGGTGTATCAAGGCCGCTAGCTGCTACACAGGAGGTGAATGTTCCGTGATGGCCGAGATAGGAGAAGTGTACCTGATTGCTACCCCATGCAATCGTCGAATGAACAAAAGCGCAGAAACTAAGTAAAACGGACGATCAGATTTCAGCAGCGTCGTTCGTTGTTGCTTTTCCCTCGTGCCTGCGCCCGCATCGATCGATCACATCCACCTCCCATCATAAACTATATTCGTAGGGACAGCTGGTATATGCTTTGGCTAGGATGTTGCTAGAGGTAGTATGGACCCTGTGCACAAGTTGAGAAGACTCTCTTCGTTCAAAACACCACACTACCTCTCGAAGGGCGCAAGCCAAATACCAGATCATGGAGTCGATCTGCTTTTTAGCGCTGCTGGCTAACTAAACGTTTCACATCGTCGTATCTGTTAAGCCGCTTGAGTCAGTGGTGGAAGGAAGTAGGTGGTCCTTTCATCTGGCTCTTCGCCTAAAGCCCAATATATCATGCCCTCCCGCGAAATTTAATAGTCATGTACAGCGACAGCTGCCATCAATCATTAGCAACAGCGATATCAATGTACCTCCTCTCATTACCACCAGTGCCGATTAAAACTTGGAACCTTCTGAATTTGGATGTTCCGTATTGACGGTCGGGCAACATTGAAAAGTCAAGTATATACATGTTGACATGAATCTATCTAGGCGAAGGTTAATACAAAAAAGCATCCCTACGCGAGCCAACAGCACTGAACTACTCTCGCCCCTTGCAGCCCCTCATCCCTTCAGCACTCTCTCAACACCCCCTGAAAACCCTCTCTCGGAAACACACTATCGGTACAGCTTCGTTCCCCACTCACGTGATCACGGCTCAAACCTTTCGGGAGCGGGTGAAAACTACGGAGAAATAGGGGTCGGCGAGCTGCGGCAATGGTGGTCCCTAGAACTGGGCAACGGAGAACGAAGATCGAAGCACCAAAGAAAGTCGGAATTGGTCGGTTTGATGGCAGGACGAATGCCGTGGCCTATAGTCGACAGCCATATATACGTAAATTTGATGTGTTGTGACGTAGAAAAAGTTGGTTATTTTGTTTCTTCCTCAAGCCATAATACCCCTCTCAACATTCAACCACTCCATTCCTTTCTGCTCTTCCTCTCTGTCATCTGCCTTCTCCTCCTTCTGCCCTCCCTCAAGATCCTCAATTAACGCCTTCATCGCCTCATCCCAACTCTCGACCGCTGCCTGCATCTCCTCCCTTCCAAACATCCCTTCCACGCCGTGTCCAGAGGTTGATTGGATCGTCGAGGATGAGATATCCAGCCCTTGTGTCTCGCCAAGGCGATGATTAACCTCGCTACCTGCGCCATTCGCTTCTCGTCCTTCGCCAACGCCAACGCCAAAGAGTGCATCGAATAATTCCCCCTCGCCCGCTGCAGGGCCACATCAAGCCTCCCTTCGAAAAGAGGTGCTGGTGTAGTCGCCACTACTGCTGAGTGGCAAGCGACGGGGTTCGATACATTTTGGGAAGACGCCAGTTCCGGTTGGGAGGTCTGGGCATGGTGCGTAAGCTGAGAAGCCGAGGTGGTGGACACAGTGGAGTTACGGGCAGGGAGGCCAGGCGAAAGGGTAGAAGAAAGACCGGCGGGCAAAACGGATGTCGCCGAGAGCGTCGACGACCAATCAAGAGACGACTGCGAAGGTAATGATGCAAATTGGTTGACTGGGGTCCGTTGAGATGTAGAAGGGACAGGCGGGCTGAAATTGGCAATGGCCACAACCTGCTTAACGAGGTTCTCCAGCAACGTTACTCTTTGTCTCAGGCTTGCGTTCTCCGTCTTGATAGCCACTAGATCGTCATTCGAGGTCAACACTACCGCAGGCGATGCGAGTGTGAGAGGTGAAGGCTCGATTATTGGCTTGACGTCTACATCTACGCTCGACGGAGGAGGTGCGACGTTTGACAAGCTTACACCACTGCTAACGATTTCTGTTGGGATACCAAGGTCGTTGGCGAAGGACAATACGTCGTGCTCTGTGGAAGCTTCTCGGGTAAGAGGCTGTGCAGTGGGCTCGGGGGTAGCCGCAGCCGGAACCGGATCCGTCGACGTTGGTGGCTCTCCTTTCAGGGAGCGATTTTCGGCCTCCAACTCGACTACGCGCTTCTCTAGCCATGCAACATGGGCTTTGCGGGCGTTACGTGATCTTTGAGCTGATTCGCGGTTACGGATGGTCTACATTAGGAGAGTTAGAACGCGTCCCATTGATTGACAAAGGAATAATACTCACTCTAGCTTCTTTACGGGCCAGCTTTGCACGGGCTTCTTCATCCAGATCTTCATCACTTGCGGCTGCCTCGTCCTCATCCCTGGGTGATGAACTAGATTGACGAGGACGCTTGATAGGTTGCGATGATGAAGGAGAGGGGGCAGATCGCTTGGAAGTCGAAGGAATAGGGGAGAATGAGGAAGGAGAAGCGACAGCGGTAGCCATTGCGAGGATGGGAATAGGTGTGATGACGTGGCGGGTACTACTGTTACAACAAGAGAAAGAAAGGAAAATGGGGAATGAAAGCGTGTGCGTATAATAAAGAATGTGGAAGTCAAGTGGCAAACTCAGCATTGATGCGCTGGCACAGCAAAGACGTCCTTGTCGACGTGGAAGCCAGCGGAATCAAATGGAAGGGTTAGCGAAAGGCACCCACTGAGATCGGGACAGGTGAAGGGCGGTCACGCATCGATTTTTAGAAAAATCGGCGCTTTTCGAAAGCTTACTTAACAATCAATTTTACTGATTTTTAATTACATAAAATAGGCAAGGGAAAATACACCATCATAATTTTCATTCTGAGACCATCAGAGTACTAAATTCTCATCCACTCCTTCAGTCTCTAAACCCCAATAATTAAGATTGGTCCGGCTGTTGCGAAATATACTTTGTCTCCTCATCCACTTGAATGAACAAGTTATCAATGGTATACTCGGGCGTCCAGCCCATAACCTTCAACCTGTTCCCTTGGATGTTCGCCTTGCAAACGAAAAAGCCCGCCGGAGCCCTGGGTGTCAAGAAGATAGGGGAGCTCACCTCCCACCAATCTGAAACGTAACCATGCTCTTGTCCACTCCTAACACTTGTGCCATTTTGTCGATATCCATTTCGTTAGCATCAAGCAACTCTTCCGACAAACCAAGACCTTCAATAGACCCTCCGACAATCGATCCCATTCAAAAGACCCATTTTCCGCGAAGTAGATGATTTACATCAATGGACTCACTAGACCATAGGAGGAGCAACCAGGTGTACACTCATTCCCGCCTTTTTACCAGCCTCAAACATTTTTACCTATTCACGGTGGGCCTGGATATTAGCTTAAGCGTACTGGATGTTACCTACTTTTTCGGCAACAGTCACGGGTGGTTTAGACGCCTTCAATCTCTCGACGAGTTCCGGATTATCATCTGACAGGATTTTTGACGTGTAAAAGCCTCCGAAGGCTGAGAAGAGTTTGGCTCCGCTGATCTGTACGTTGTTGTGGTTTTTGGTTCAGAGAATGACAATAGTAGAGGTGTCGGGACCGTGAGCTCATCGAAATATATGACTTTCCCTCACCACACGAGGCCAAAGCTTCGATTGACGGGAGAGCGATGTCGGCGTTGAACGCACTAGTTAACTCGAATACTACATCAACTATACCCAATAGGAGTTAGGCAAGGGTTGAAAGGTCAATAGACCGGACAAAGATCACTCACTTTCATTTTCAGAAATAAATGACTTGATAGGCTCTTTATCACTCAAGTCCAGTCGCACTGGGGTGAATAATCCAGAAGGAAATTCCTTAACTGCCACCTCATGTTGATCCTGTCTGACAGTGACGAAAACTTGCAATTCTGGGATAACCAAACCGCCAAGCTGAGCTAAAATCTCTCCTCCACTATTATTGCCGGCATCAGGCAGGTAATCAGAGAATGAATGACAAGCGCACAGAGACTATTGGGGAACGAATGTGCCTACATATAACCGGATCCGCCTGTAACAAGTAGATGAATCATAATGATGTTCAAGGACTGAGTGAAGAAGAGACAACTTAATAGATGAATTTAGTATGTAGTCGGATTCATTGGAAGTCTCTGATTGACTCTTTTATTATTTTCTGCATCCTTACATAGCGGGAATGATCCGTCATCTCCTGGTATCGTCATCGGTGCCAATTAAACGGCGTCCTCATTTGAAAAGTCAAAGTGGATATGACTGATTATTTCCCCGTCGGCTATTTTCAACATGAACAGGGCGCGTGACAAGAAGGAAGAAGTAAATCATTTAATAAGAAGGATAATATCACGTCAGTGACCACCGAGGTGAAGCATGCCGATTATTGTCTTCTATACAATCAACGGAAGCAAGGCTCTTACTGCTCATTATTTCAAAATGTAGCATACGGAACCATGCAAGCAGTATTTCAGATGACACCATTGATAACGCAAGGAACCCTAGATAAATTTGATGTTCGTTTTGATGATAATTAGTTGGGAAATATGATGGTAACTTCGTCCCCTTCAGTGTCAAGGTCGATGCTAATTGCGCTGTCAGCACGTGTACGAAAGATAAGGTGTATATACTTACTCTGAAAGATCATCAACGATCAAATGCGCACCTAACCCCTCCAAAGCTGCCCTTTTGTGACTGGTGCAAACAGCAACTACTCGTGCGCCACTCGCAACTCCGGCTTTCACTCCTGAAGGGGCATCCTCAAAGACGATACATTCTGTTGGCTTTAATCCAAGGGCCGCAGCACCCATGATGTATGGCTCAGGGTGGGGCTTGCCTTGTGAAACCTCATCTGCGGTGATAAGATGAGAAGTCCTGGGGAGAGAAAGAGTGGTGATGGCATTGGTGGCATATGCGTTGGTCGCTGAAATAAATGATAGATCAATTTTTGTTGGAACTGGCGAAAATGGATAAACAAACGTACCAGAAGTAACAATAGCCCACCTTGCAGCATCTTTAGAGGCAGTATCGAGAGCTAGTAAGAGTTTCTTAACCCCGGGGAGTAAAGTAATTCCGCCCTTCCCAGTCGAAGCAAGCCGTTGGGCCTCTTTGAGGACGTCGGTCTCAAATTTCTCAGTGGCTGTCTGTTACGTGAAAGTATCCCATCAGCAGTTTCAATGGCGGTCAGACCCCGTGCCACTGATAGGATACGTACCTCAAGCTCCACAGGATCAGTGATGTTGAGCCAGTGACGCAGCAGCTCTCTGGTCCTGATACCGTGAGAACCTGTCAGGGAACGGATCAGCTCGTCAAGTGGATCACAACAACCGCTCAGCCATCAGTGGCTCAGGGTAGGCGTTCGCACGTACTCTCGAACACCTCTGTAAGGTCAACAGGGTACACTTCGGCCCATTTATGCCATACAGACTCGCATATCGTTGTCGAGCCTCCCGATGCAAGGTCAGATATCTGGAAAGCCCAAAAGACATTACACGTAGACCGCTCACTGATCAAAGTGCCGTCGAGATCGAAGAGGATACCTCGTGCCTTGATGGTAGTTGGGGACATCCTATGTATTAGAGACGAGCAAGGGATAGGAGACGGGGGGTCCAGTTCGTTACTTTAATTTCTTGTGTTCAAAAAGGGTATCTCGGGGAGCTGGTTGGGTTTAAAAGGCTTGCTTGTCATGTCAATCCTCGTAAAACTCGTTTGATCTCCTCCGTCCACAAATTTCATTCGGACCTAGGAGACCTCCTTTCGGCTCTGTTCTTAAAGGAAGGGGTGTCCTGGAAACTACAAAGTACATCATTCCTTGTTTAATACGGTTTCAAAGCTTGTCGCTCGCCCAGGAACCGCAATTCGTCTTCTGCAAGCTCCTCGTCCTCGGGCAACACAATCGCACCTTCATTTTCTTCCACTTCTTCCGTCGTCCAGAACAGCTCAAATGGTATTCGCAGCCGAAGACCACGCTCAACCATGAGCTCCGCCCATCCTTTCAGCTCATGTGTCGAGAAGTGCGATCTGAGGGGGAGGGAAAATGGCAAAAGATAGAGTGCTGCAAATAACCAATCAGCGATCGTGCACATACTTTTGACGTTGGATGGCATATTGATGGGGTTGATGATGGACCGGGTTGTCGACTATGATGACGATTTTGTACAAGTGCAGGAACGACAGCAACCTACCTTTACATCCACCCAACATAGACACTGCACGGTAGCAGAGCTGCTTGGCCGTCTGATGCCGCCCCATAAGCGCTTCAAACTCGATGTAGAGCATCCACAGCGCGGCAGAGTATCTTCCACTGTGAGATTAGCACGAAAAATTTAATGATGAAAAATCACCCATCAGCGGCGCTTGGACAATAACGAACGCTAGCTTTCGTGGACATAAACTTACCTCGTCGAGTTGATTCCTTTATCCAGCGCCATCCTTACCCTTTCAGCACCTCCGCCACCGTCATCCCAGAATGTCCTATGTGCTGAAACAGCCTCAGCCCACACTGCCCACAGATGACCCACGATGCCCTTCATCGGCCCTCCATCTTTATGTTCACTGGTGATCTCGGCAATCAGCCGTTGTACTCTGCCGTAGACCCTGCCTCCTAGCTCGCCATACATGTACAGAGACAGGAAGGAGGTGTTATTCGGGAATGAGGACAGGGCGTATTCTAATATGTCTCGGGTAAGAGCCGGTGGTGTGGGATGCCTGGTGGTGTGATGATAGAGGATCTTGGTCAGCAACTGAAGAGATTCTTCAGATCCAGCGCTCGAAGATGGATAGGTTTGGGATGAGTGCAGGAGGAGGTCACGGGCAGAGTCAATACCGTCTAAGAGGTAGTTGAAAAGGGCGATGAGGAGAAGATGACTGGGTGATAACGGTGTTAAATCTGAATGGTAGTACTTGATGCAAGTTAGCATTATGTCGTATGGGGAGACCGGCCTGCTCACTTGTCTTGACTTGAGTACGTTAATAGGTGAAGGTGCTGTTGGGGTATATGTCGGGTTAATGTGTTCCACTGCAAGAGTAAAGTGAATCAAGCGAGAGCTACCGTGCGGGTTACCGCTACTCACCTAATCTCTCACTGCCAATCCCAGCGGCCATGATCAACACTTCCAGGCACCTCTCGCGCTCGTCGGCTTCAAACTCGACTTCCGCCCATCCAGCCCAAAGGTCCATCTCATCTTCCGAGCGCGGTTTGTCTCCTCGTTCTTGACGAGCAGCTTGAAGTGCCGTGGCATATACCGTACGAGAGGCCGAGATGTTGCCACGCTGACGCTCTATACGTGCATAGCCGTCCCACAGTAATAGATTTGATCGTTCTGAAGCGAGGATTGCTTTAGCGGCTTTGACAGCACTACATCGATTATTAGTGTTTATTGTCACTGGCAATAATATATGACTTATGGCTCACCCTTTAGGAGAAATGGCGGCCTCTAGCGCGAATGACGCCAGTGTGAAGGATGGATCTGGCACTAAGGGCCTCAGTAGTTCAAATACGCTCCTAACCAGCTCGACGTCGATCGCTTGCAAATCCAAAGCTCCCACGTCCCTGTACCAGATTCCCTTCCTTCCAAACATCGTCTCTCGATTTTGAGCCCAGCACTTGACCGGACATCCAAAAGGGTCATCCATTCCCCTCATCCTCTCTGGTTCCATAGGCTCTCCACCAACAGTCTGCCACGCAATCTTCTTGGTACCTTGTTTGGGTGGCCAAAAGGCTTGCCTTGCGGACCGATTCTCGACCAGCGCCCAGCATAAGTGGGGGTCGGCATTTGCAGGCGAAGCACTAGGGACCTCTGGCGGGGTAAAAGGAAGACCGAGAAATGTGAGGAATGCGTAAATCAATTGAAGACGTACTTCCGGCGTGAAGATGGGAAAAAGGAAAGGCGATATATCAGAAAAGACAATGACATGGAAAGGATCATCTTCAATAGCAGGGTCCAAATCTCGTACTCGACCAGGGAGAGCGTAAGCTTTCTCAGCAGAAATTTCAGCTTCGAACCAACGCTCAAAGGGGTCGAAAGAAGTGTGAGCGAAAGAAGGCGCAGGACGAGAAGGAGGGGGAGCAGTACCGGCTGGTGTATGCCGCCAGCCTACAGAGCCAGGTTCTCCGATACGAGGGGCTTCGGTGTCCCAGAAAGTCTCAAACTCGCCGATGAGGGCTTGGTACCATGCTGTGAGCTGGTCTGCTGGAGGGCTGTATCGCAGATGATCGGGTCTGAAGAAAGTTCTGAAGAAAGACGTTAACACAAATCATATATCTTTTAAAGTGTTTGAAATTTACATTTCCATGAGAGCTTGGAAAGCGGACAATGCACGTTCACCGTGGCCTGCGGCCAGGTTAGCTTTATTTACGTGTTTAATCAGAGGTATTACATACCTGATTGCTTCAAGAAAAGACATGCTCGTAGGAATAAGTACACCAGATTCTCTTCCCGTGCTTGCAAATTGCCACCTACGTTTTATCAGCTAAAGTGTCTTCTGAGACGAAGTCGCTTACCATTCCCAGTTTTGTTCTTCAACCTGTCGATGCACTCCAGGTAAACATCCACAACCTCGTCAATACTCTCCCCCTTACCCTTTTCTCCGTCTCCTCGCCCAAACCCTTGACCCTCTCGCCATTCAATATAACCAAGCCACATTTCCATCATACCCTCTTCAAGCCCTCGTATCTTTCCACTTTGCTCGCCCAACCCCCTCAAGACATTCTTCCATCTCGATGTGACCTTATCAGCTGACCAGACAGTCTCTGCTGCTCGGAGGTATGCAAGATGTAATCGCTCGGAATAAGCGTTCTCTGGTGTTGCTTTAAGGGCTCGAGAGAGAATTGAAAGGGTGATTTCAGCTTGGGCTTTGGTTGTGGGCAACTTCGCGGGGTCGGCGATGCCTGTTGCTCTCTCTGCGTTTGGAGAGAGTTTCAGATGTAGTCTCGAGTATTCTATCCACCGTTCCACATCTGAAGGGTAATCTCGCAAATGTTGCTCCATCCAGGACGTGCGTTTCCGAACTTCTTGCTCCATGGTTGTGAAATCGCCAATGATAGAGTGCAGAACAGAAAGCTGATCACCTTTGTCTTCCTCGGCAGAGCGTGTGATACTGCGATATTTGGGAACGTCAGATTCCTCTTGCCGGCTACGAACCTCAAAGGCAAGAAAGTTGGCATGAGAGTCTATTTCACCGTGCGGAGACGGTCGGAGGAGAATACGCTCAAGATGACCGATTGCAGACTTGGTTTGCTTGTTGTACCGTGGAACCTATGTCTCATTAGATAAAGCCGAATTGACAATAAGGTATCAACTCACGTATGGTCGTCCTTTTGGCGCAACTTCGATACCTTTTTCAGTCCGATCTCTGGAGTAAGCTATTCGAAGACCGTCATTGTAACCAATGATACGGTTCCCTGCAATTCTCATCAACCTACATGGCAGTGCTAAATGGCAAAAACACTTACCTCCGTCACGGTGATACTTGGGAGCTGAGAAGGATGAGCTGCCTCCGTAGCGCAAGATATCCCTGTCTCCCGCAATATCCACAAAAAACGTGCTGGAAGAATTCTGCATGGAGTTGTCAGTCATGCCTTGGTATGATTTGAACATGGGGACTCACTGGATCGTCGAAATCTTCATATCGCTTCTTCTTGCTTGTCTTTCCCAGTGTCTCATACCAAGGCACCCCATCTTCTTCCTTAACCCACCCATCTTCCTTCCAAGTTGGCTTTTCAGCAGCCACTGTAGGTTGCGAAATCCTTACGTCGCCACGAATGAGTGCTTCAGCCTGTTTCCGTTCACGCTCTCGTCGCTCCTCCTTGTATCTCCTTTCTGCTGAGTGATCCCTTTCATCCTTACGTTTCTTTTTCTCACCATACCGGCGTCCTTCATCTTCCTCTCTATTTCTTCTTCGCCCCTTACGATCTCCTTCGTGCTTTCTCTCCCCGCTTTGTCGTGCTTCGCGGTCTTTCTCACCCTGCCTTTCATCTCGAACCCTCACTTCATCTTTCTCCTTCCTCTTGCGGCTATCTCTGTCTCTTTCCTTATCGCCCGTCCTTTCTCTACCCATCTTTTGCCTTCGTTGATCGTCATCGTCACGTACCTGTCCTTTTGACCGAGATCGAGATCGTCGTTTTCTAGCCTGAGGTTCCAGTTCCGGAAACGAAGAGAAGCTCGGTGCAGGGTTTTGCGACGGACCTGCCTCCACTTTTCCCAGTTTCTCAACTGGGAGGTCTGGGAACGATGAGAAAGAGGGCGGTGAAGCCATCTCACTTGTGAATAGATGTATACAATGACAAGCGACCTCATATATAGTTTATCGCTGGCTTCATAGGGGAGCGAGCCTCCACTTCAGACGGAATCAAATGTTGCGGCCACCATTCTTTTACCTGCTCCGTCAGTGACCGTGGAACAACGGACACTATCAGTCATCAGTCTTACTTCTTTCACTACACTTGAAATCAATCCCAAAATCTTGACAACTAATGTCAAGTAGCGACATGTCCATAACTCCCGTCTCCCCCTCTCGGCCTGTCGAAAACGGCCTGCAACACCCGGTCCAGTCTATCGAACTCAGCTTTTCATCAGGGCCAGGAGGTGCTTGGGACGACAGGGAATTGATCAATGCCGCCAACTCGGCTATGAAGGAGTTTCACGTATGTCTATTTCAACGAGTAATCAACTGTGAGATAAGCTGACGATACCCATAGGTACATCATCCAGGACCTGGTAGCTGGCTCGACAAGGCGACAGCGGCTATGGCTTTAGGGCGGCCATTGCCTGGAGCCAACGATTATGGATCCGCGTAAGTTACTCGGCAGATCTTTTGAGGATGTAATTTCTGAAACATATATCAGATGGTACACCGCCTCTGCTCCGGCAGTGCCTGTCGAGGAGACTTCTTCAACTGCTCCCCCCAAAAAGAAACGCAAAACCGCCAAGAAGCCCAACGCTGTCAACCCTTATGATCCCATCAATGCGACCTATGCTTCAACCGATAATGGAGCTGGTCCATCAGCCCCTTCTTTGATAAATCGAAATGGTCGAGCAAGCCCGATTTATCAGCCGCCGTCCCCAGGTGGGCTAAATGCTGCTGAACAAGCGCAGGTTGAGGCAGACGAACAAGCGGTCGAGGATGCGGAATGGGGAGATGTTGAGGAGAATTGGGATGAGGAAGACGAAGAAGAAGAGGACTGGGAGGTGGAGGATTATACGTACCCTAGACAAGCAGGACCGGTCCAACCCCAACCCGCTCTTGCCGCCCCAGCGTATGGCGTCTATCCAGCAGCTGGCATTTCAAGAGACGAAGCGCTTGGGCATGCTATGACGGCACAGTACTGGGCAGGGTATTGGATGGGCATTGCACAAACAAAAGAAACCGAAGGGGAGCAGAAGAGCAGACGGAAAGTGCCAAGGCCAGATCAGGCTGCGGTTGGGGAGGAACAGGAGAAACAACCTTCAAATGTGATCGTTACAAAGCATCAGTATAGTTTCAATATGCTTAATGGGTTAAAGCGTTAGTGTGACATGCATGTCTGAATGCTTTGAAAGTTAAGAGAAAGCTATCCAAGCACTCGACCGAGACTGTTTTTAACCAGGCCGCCAACCATCTGGCCACCAAGACCACCAAGATCGAAGCCAAAAACGTTTCCGCTGACAACTCGGTTGGCCCATCGTTTCTGTGCGTCGCGATCGGCGTATCTGAGAGGAGTGAGAAAAATAGTATAGGGACCGCGAAAGGCACATACGTGAATCCCAACAGATTGGACAAGTTGAACACAAGAGCTAGTACCACTATTGGCAAGAATCTTGGCCACGTCAGATTTCGCTCTAGAAGAAAGCTGAAACACGATTGACTCACGAAACATTGAACTTGAGAAGGGATACAATTAAGAGTGCTAACCATCCCAAAGGATACACATAGAGGGCAATCTACAACGGTATCGTCAGTTTGATCGTTGTTTCCCGCACAAACCGCTACACTCACCCAGAACATCCTAACGGCCAGTAATCAGTAACCGATCAATTAGTACGGCAGGAGTACTCACTTGGCATCAATAGGATTAGCCGGTCGAGATGGCTATTGCATTTCAGTCAGCTCATATTTCATACTATGTCAGCCTTCGTGAGAGTACTTACATCCCTCGACTCAAACACCCAAGAACTCTCACCTTCCTCATCTACTTCGTTCCAATATCTCAACCCGACCAAAGTTCTCCCAGCGACATTCTTTCATGAAACAGGCAGTCAGAGGCAGTCCCCACGTGGAGCATTCGTATACTCACTCGTGTATTCCAAAAATCGAGAGAAAGGAGTATCACGACAACCACGATCTATGCTACTCATCAGCTTCAACATTCTCCTATTCCAGATGCTGCATAACTACTGACACTCAGCACGTAGTTATCTGTAACTATGTCAGACTGTCAGTTTACGCCATTCTCCGATATGTATATCCACTCACATAATCCGCATAGAACATAAACCGCGATAGCTGCACTCCTGAACAAATACAGGAATGCCAAAGCCATAGGATGGCTTGATTGCTTCAAGATACCCCTCTTTATCCCTCATTAGCTTTATCCATCACCTTGCATACCAGGGGACCTACGATACCACCCTCCTCCACATTCCCGATACCAGATGCTTGTGTTCCCGGGACAAGAACCACCGGTGTTTGGGCGGGTCGAGGTGAGGATGATGTGCCGATATTACCCCGAGGAACGGACTGGGCCTCTTCATCGGGCTCAATGGTCCCCGAGAGGAGTGGTGCATTGGCTGACATATTTGTAACTTCTCTAGAGAGAGCTGAGATGATAGGTAATGTTGAAGGAATGTAATTGATCCAAGTCAATTGATGCAACGGTTGTGGTCGTCGTTCGGGGTGACGCGCGAAGCGCCGCTGTTGACGCGCCCGTGGTCAGTTTAGTAGTAAAAAGTCGAGGCTATAATGGGATGGATGCATTCTGCGTGAGCAATAGGAAAGTGAACAGGTTGATATATATGCATCCCATGCAATCATTTAAAGAGCACCTTGATATCAATGACATGCATGTCAGTTACAGAAATTTACAACAGTCGCCAAAAATGGCTCCGGCCCCAATGGCGGCGCTTCAGATCTATTACAACCCTTTCAAAGCCCTGATGCCACTAGCAATCTCCTTGCATTTGCTGCGCAAAAGGTCAGCAAAACTGGGATGCTACTGAAGGCCTTTCTCAAGTGAAAATAACATGACATACGATCGTAACTTCTCGGTCTGTTTCTTTCTCTCCTCCAGTTCCTTCTCCATGAGCAGCACCAGCGTAGCTTCACTTTGGGCACTTCTCAATTGGTTAGAGGCCACCATCATATTTGCGCTTAAGTTGGTCAAGTGTTGAATGTACTATCGTTTTTGTTGAGCAGACCTTTCAGGGGCAGAAATGAGGAATATGCACGTACTTGGTCACCCTCACTAGCCCAGCCAGCAGCTGCAAGCTCATTAGGACTTCTTGCAGTCATAGTAAGTGTATCCAATAGCAGCAGCAGGGTATGCAAGAAGGAGTGTAATAAAGGAGGAAGAGATTCTTGGGGCTCGGCTGCAGGGTCTATGAAAGGCGGTAGACCAATTGACTGAGCCGTAGGAATGACTGGCTCAGTCTTCAAGGTTGATATCAGGACTGTATAATTATCACATAATACAAAGTTACTTATACTCACAGTGTACATGGTGCCAAAGCACATCCATCTGCCGTCCTCATTGATCCAGTCTGCTCTAGGCTTCCCAAGTTTTCCTTCCAGCTCGAGCTTTTCATTTTGTTCTTCCTCTGTCAAGTCTTCTATCCTACTATCCACACTCATGTCCTTGTCATCTGAATTCTTCTCTTTTTCCTTGCTTTTGCCCTTCGGGTCGTTAGCAAACAGAGATTTCCCCGTTAATGCTTCATATCGCTCAACTGCCTCGTCCGTGAAAGCTTGGAAATATGGCGGAGGTGGAGGGAAAAGAGTATTGGTTATGGGTAGGGCAGCTTCTTGAGGGAGGCTGCTCATTTTTTTGTGTTATTATTCGGCGAATATATCTATCCTGCTCAAGGAGGATCGATTCAATGATTATTTGTTATTCCCAGCATTGTTACTCCGTCAGCTCGTTCTTCGCCGTCAACAGAGCAGCAAGAAGCAATAGTATATCGGTCAGCATTGCAGTGCGTCATCACTTTTATCTTCTCTTTCCTTTGGGCGAATATCCATGTTTGGCCACTCCGACTAACCCTGTATCATAGATGCAATGCAAAGAACGAACCTATGATACAGATTTAGGTAAATTCAATGCATTCCATAGTGGACGTCGGACAATCTTGGTTAGTCCGTCAGCCTTTTAAGGGCATTGTCATAACTCATTCAGGCGATAGTCCACATATTATCTGTCCTGGCAGGAGTGGCTATCTATCAACAAAGTAAGGAAACCACTCCATGGTGTAGTCGAACGATGCTCCACACCATCCCGCCATCGACCTATAGTCCAAAGAGATCACATTGCAAATATGAAAGAGTAAAAGTACAGGATTACAGAGATTCACCGCCATTGCCTTATCTAAAATAAATTTACACTAAGAGAACAGAGTTGATGCAACCGTCGTTCTCTGGGTTGTTTGTGATCTGAGCATACTCTATAGAACAACGTTAGGCAGTGAAACTCTAGAAATAAAGAAAAGCACGCACTGGACCAGACGACCTTACCACCGGTGGTAACCATACCCAATTCACTAACATTGACTTCAAGAATAGTACCCTTGGTAAGAACACCTGCAGGAACCTTAATCAGTTATAACCTTCAGATATAATACTTTGAAGACCTACCAAGAGAGGTGTAAAGCGGTGATTGGGGGTTCTTCTTGACACCAAGAATAGGTAATTGGAAGGTGGTCTTGAGCTCGGGATGAGTAACATTCGCCTTGGTCATACGCTAAAACATCATTAGTGCTTATCCACGATATGATCTTGGGGATGACATACCAAACCCATAGGTCGGATGAATCGCTATTGTCCTGTTAGCGTCATGGTAAATCGACTGATGCGAAACTCACCTCAAGCTTAACAGGCTTTCGAGTGAAACCTTCACCAACAAATGTGGCCTTGTTGACCATACGTTTCCAACTCTTAGACTTGCTCTTTCCGGTCTTGATGACCTTGAACATCTCTTCTTCAGCGATACCCCTGACCTTGGGAAGTGGCACAGAGTATTTGGCGGCTCGGTCCTTTCTTCGGTCCTTGACGGCTGATGAAAGGGCTTTGGCATCCTACCGTCTAGTCAGCCTCTCTCTCATTACGATTTACAAAAGCATCCCACTTTTTGGCTGTCACGATCCAAAAGATAGGCTGGCAAAGCACCCTCCTTGACAGCACCGTCATCCTTTTGCTTAACATTCCTCTCATCGTGCGCCTTAAGTGTTTTCTTCATCTGAACCTTCTCAGCATGTCGTCGAGCGTGGTGAAGCTTAGCCTTGTGACCGAAGATTTTCTGGGCATCGGCAGAGGCCTTGTGGGCTTCACGGGCAGTACGCTTTCGCCTGCATTAATGTTAGTGATGGGTCAAAAGCCATACAGAATGTCCTTATGGCAATAACGTACTTTTTCTCCTCGTAATCCAATCGTCGACCGTGTCGTTTACGGTGCTCTTCCATATATTCATTCTATTATAATCATCAGCATGGATAGGCAGGGAAGTGATTGAATAAAGAGGTATACGGACCTGCGGCTGTGGGCAAAAAAAAAGAAATTTGTCAGCATCGGCTTTCCATCAATCCATATTCACTCACCATGGTATCGACTTGTACTGTTCGAATACACGATATA
>NC_026756.1:348080-370580 GCF_000149245.1 Cryptococcus neoformans H99 | reverse complement strand
CGATCTGCCGAGGCCCAGGCTGGTAAGAAGAAGGGAAAGAAGGCTGCTGCTGCCGTCTATGACCCTAGCAAGCCCAAGAAGGTCAGGATGTATGTTGCCAAAAACTTCCCTGAATGGCAAGAGAAGGCCATCGGCGTCATCAAGAACCACGCCTGGGATGGTGAGAAGGTGGACGACGTTAAGCTCAGGAAGGGTTTGGAAGAGGTTGGTTTAATGAAGGACAAGAAGGTCATGCCTTTCTGTCAGGCTTTCAAAGTGCGTTCATCTCCTTTTTTCTCTAGTTGCTGAAGAGTGCTGATAAAGTAAACAGAGGAAACTTGCTGTTACTGGTCCCTCTGCCTTTGACAGGACTCTTCCCTTCGATGAGCTTTACTCTCTCAAGATGCTCGCTCCTCTTATCAAATCTTCTCTCCGATTTGAGGAAATTGACGTGCTCAGTGTGGAGGAAGCTAGGGAGATCATAGGAAAGGATGGTGAGAAGGAAGGATGGGCCAAGGAGAAGGTTGAGGTTGCCGAGCCCGCTGTTCCTGGTGTTCAGTTTTGGAACGTATAGATGGTAAAAAGGTCATAAATGATTTTTGGTCGTCATGCACCTGGATCTTTTGGGTTTGGCTAGCCAATAGGGGTTGGGTTTTTTTTACATTACGTCTGACTGTTTTGGAAAAAGCTATTGATTTTCACCGCCATTTTATAGAAAAGACAGTTCCTACGACTGGTGAACGGTGCCCACCAAAGCCGGAATGAAATTTCAGTATACAAGTAAACGTTTGAGTGTTATACAATTGGGCCCGGCGAAAGGACGAAGAAAATGAGGTGCGGCAGAACTGATAAGATTGAGATTTGAAATTAACAGTTTACCCAATCCTTCGATTATTAGAGATCCGGGGTGCGATGCATTCATTAATTGACCTTTGGCGACGATTTCTTTTATATATTTGCTCTATTTTTCTGTCATTTCATCGCTGATTATATCTTGTGTATTTTACGTGTCTAATCCTTTTCAAGATGTCCAAGACCACTACCACTACTACCCGGGCCATGCTTTTCGACATGGACGGTACTCTTCTCGGTACGCTCTTCTTTTGCTGCTCATCTGACAATGCAAAAGTCATTGACAAATCGGAATCACCTTAGACTCTACTCCCGCCGTATTGGCCACTTGGGAGTACTTTGCCAAGGAGTATGACCTTGACCTTCACCAAGTTTTGCGTACTTCTCACGGAGTGAGAACTGTTGACAACATGAGGAAATGGTGTGGAATCGAGGATCCTATTCAACTGAGGGTGAGTTCCAGCTACAGAAGTACGGAGCCTACTTCCAAAATTTTGATCATGGGTTGATTATTTGAACAGGATGCTACCGAGACTTTTGAGAGCATGATTGTCACAGAGGCCAAGCAACTTCAGGCTGCTGGCAAGGAAGGTCTTATCGCTCTTCCTAATGTCCTTCCCCTTCTCAACAAGCTCAACTCCTCCCCCATCCCTGCCTGGGCTATTGTCACGTCTGCAACCACTGTCTATGCCTCTGCTGCCTTGCCCACAGCTGGTATCCCCGAAACACCCAAGTTGATTACTGGAGATGATGTTCGTAATGGAAAGCCTGACCCAGAGCCTTATTTGGCGGGCGCCAAAGCTCTTGATGTGGATGTCAAGGATTGTGAGTTTGTTATCCACTTCTGAAAAGAAGTACGCTTAAAAGACTCTAGGCATTGTCGTAGAGGACGCCCCTTCAGGGATCAAGTCTGGTGTTGCTAGTGGCGCAAGGGTCTTGGCTGTCTGCACATCCCACACCAGAGAACAACTAGAAGGTATGGGTGCCACCTGGATCGTGACTGACTTATCTCGGTAAGCGTTCCTTCTCTTTCTGGGTAGAGCATGACTAATAGGTGAATTAGAGTAACATTCGAGATTGAAGGCGGACGAGTGAAGTTGACCATCGACGAGACCCCATAGGTATGACATAGAAGATACCAGTTGCATTTGCATGAGCATTTACATAGAAAATAGAAGTACACGACTAGTTCTACCGCTACTAATACTCTCCAAACAACCTAATCTTCAAATACAATTCTAACCTATACAGCCCTAACCCATGCTTCCGAGAACTTTGAATGCCAGCGCTCGAAGGATCTAAAAGAATTAATATCTATCAGAGGTTCCATGCCCTAAGAATAACTTACTTCTGCTTTCTGTGCACCACCAAGATCCTTGAAAACCTCTCCAACTGCTCTTCCTTTGGCATCCCTAATAGCTCCCAACCTATTCCCCGCAAATCCTACAAACCCATCAACCTCCACGTCCAATTCTAATACCAGCTTTTAACTGAAAGCTGTATCGTGACTCACCACCTGCCACGGCCCCTGGGACGTTGGCCACAATGTAACCTAATGCGGCGCCGGATGTGCCACCGACCCATGACCACCATGGTCTCACATGTGACACTTCGGGAGCCAGCATCTCTTCAAAGACGTCGCCAAAGACGTTATCGGCATTGGGTCTTCTGCCAGTACCCGCACCAGTTTCAGCGCGTTCTTTGTTATCTTCACCCGCTGCACTACTGGTGCTGGCATTTTGGAAGAACTGGGCAAAGTTCTGGAAAAAGTTTCCAGATGCTTGTGCCTGTTCGTATTCTGAAGCGTTGTCTTCTGTAAAGGCTGAGGAGGGTCGAGAGCGGAAGAGAGAGTCGTATTCGGCTCTACGTCCAGGGTCCGAGAGAACATAGTAGGCGTCGGAGACAACTTGCTGCGGGTTGATCAGCGCGGCCGTACACATACAATACTATCTTGTTCAAACGTACGAATCTCTCCGTAGCTTTCCTACGCTCCTGAGGAGTCGCGGTTTGAGGTAATCGGTCAGGATGGCTTCTCAAAGATTCCTTCTTATATGCTGTTCGGATTTCGTCCCTGTCGAGTCCATTCATTAATAAGAAAGGATCGGAGATGACATAAAGAGTACAGGCTCACGCTGTAGCAGTAGGTGCCACACCCTAATGATCAAATCGTGTTAGTTGTATAAACTATTTTCAGCAGTTAGACATACTAAAATCTTGTAATACTGGGAAGAATCCGATGTCAGTCTTCATGATGCGAATATCTTTTTATCGGATGAACTTACCTGCGGTAATGTTGAGGCCATGTCCGTTATTTCCACATTTATGTGTGGGGATGCTGTTGTTGTTATAGATAGTTTGGATCCTTTTCTTGAAAAGTAAAGGCGAAAACAAGCAAATATTATTGCATCGCTCTTCTTATTACGAGTACTAGCTCCGTCCTCGCAGCGAGCTCCATCTTGTCGTTTTCAAGAACACCGCGCCGATGACGTTTCGCCTTGCTGGAGGTGGAGGTGAGCAAGTGGCAACGGAGTTCAACTTATGTCCGCTTGGATTAGTTTCGTTCAGGTTTGGCACACAAGAAGTGTGTACCGATGAATTGAGACGATGAAGACGCGGCGTGGCACTGCCAGAGACCCGCAAAAGCAACAAGAAAAGGGGCGAAAAGAAAAAGAAGCTGGCTATCATCGCTACATTTAACGTTATCAATCCAGTGGAGTTTTGTACTGTATGATACATAAAGAGATTTAACCCCATGATTATTAATCTTTCACGCCAGAGTCCAAGAAAGAAGTTCTGCAATGATGCTATAATCATGCATGCCTGATAATAGATACCATCATCTAGACCTTGGTAGGTTGCTTCAGGATTTTGACGCCAGCTCTTCCAATGTAACTCAACCCGCTCCAAATCGTTGTTCCAGCCACAGTCCACCTATAAGACGTCAGTGATGGGCGTCAGTACAAGAGGTAAACGGTATTCACTGAAGTGCTTGCAGCGGTAAAGTAAGAGGAATGGAGAGAAGGGGAGAAATTGTGGTCACTCCCATAAGAATAAGTTGAAGTAGAGTATTTATCTGGATTTCGGAGTCAGGGAATTCGTAAAAAGTGCGTGAATACGACCTACCTTGCTGATTTTTGTCGGGGTGACTTGAGCCGACGGTATCGAGAAGTCAAAATACCGCTGCAACGTTCGCTGTAGCAAAGTCAGCTCTCGCTTCCCTGTTTCCGAGACACATACAGGCTTCGGAAGGGAAATGAATCGGAAGTAAAAAGCGGATAATGAGAGTGCAACGTCTCGTCCAACGATTAGGATTGCAAGAGGTACTAGCAAAGACGTATTAGCTCTGTACAGCCCATGCCGAGATCCATTTACCGGGAAGAAGTCCGGCCCACGCCAGCGTACCGACCAACGTCGTCATCAGCGCCTTGTCCGCGGCTGGATCTAAAATGGACCCCAAAACGGAGAAACTATTGTACCGTCTCGCGAGCCAACCGTCCAACTAGTCCATCCGAGGGTAATTAGGTTCATTATATCGTCTACCCAGATATAGTACCCACCCAGTCTGTTACACCACTGACGAACAAGATACTCGTCGCCCATGCATAATCACCTTGCACGATCATATAGCCAAGGACCGGACACGCGAGTAATCGAGCTAATGTGAGAGCGTTCGGGATGGTGTAAGGCGATTCATAGAGGTCTGTTGAACTTTTTTTCTCATCAGCCTTCGTTAACGGTGTTTGCGGGGATGTTTTATGCTGTTCGAAGTTAGCCCGGCGGTCTGACACCAGGCGAAGAGACTGACAGTAGATGTGGCAGCGGTCGCATTAACCGCTTTGGATTTTCCACTAGAGAGATAACGTCTGCATCCCAGCATCCTGTTTTCCATACGCAACTGCTGTTTCAGCGATACCGACCGGAATGACTGCTTGCTCAAGTCTCTCGGTTTCATTTCCACCAAAGTCGATAGCTGTCGCGCCACATAACGGGACTTGGTTCTCAATTGAGCCGCCCGAGTCTGAAGTTTGAAGGGCTGATTATGAGCGGCGACGTCTAGTATTATGAAAAAGGCTCTGGGGGTTGTTGAAAGCATCTTAGGTGATGCCGCGGGGATTTGGGACGGTGTTCGGATTGACTTGGATGATTCTCGGCCTTACAGCAGCCTCTTCGTGCACCTATGTATAGGTCGTGATAGTCGGTCACCAAATAATGATCCGTGGGGAGCGGTGACTTCCGTTAGGTACCGCCGTGACCGATTTTTCATCATTAGGCGCAGAAAAAAACCACTATTTTCATAATAGGCGCAAAAAGTTGGTGGACATCACCACCGGCCGTAAGAATTTCCCACGGAATTCCCGCGGCCGAGGAGCTGTCCGCTCTGGACATGGTTGGTTCTCCACTCTCCACCTCAGCCTGATAGTGGCGAGGGCTGAGTTCGATGTACATTCTTACACTTCTTTCGATTTGGCTCAGTTTCATGATCATCATCTTTTCTTCCATCACACACCATCGATCCACTTATCACTAAAAATTATGAGCGTCATCTCATACTCGGCACCCGCATAATATTATTCATTGACTCACATTAAAAGGCTCTTTAACGCAGGCGAATCGCACCAGACAGACCGCGGTACACCGCGTACAATTTGGAAATCCTCTTTTCTCATGGAAAGGTATAAAAGCTTCAGCCATACTCACAGAGCAGGATGTATCCCAACTTGTATCAAAACATCCAGCCTCTCCACAGCTCACTTTAGTTCTCCTCGAACCTTTAATATACTAATAGAAACACTACTACACTTACCTACCCAACACTAATACAGACACATATCACAAACACACATACAAAATGCTGGAACCAGTAGAGGCTGAATTCGCCCAACCCCCTATCTACACCGACGCTCAAGAAGAGATTCTCCGTGATGAAGATGAGGAGGAAGCCGATGCGATCACAATTGTTCCGAGTCGTGTATCAAGTCCCGCCTCTCGAACCACCACCTGCACCAACTCACCCCAATCCCATTCCGCTACTACGCTGGCCGGAGAACCACCATCAAATGACTCCAAAGATAGTGTCCATAAGTCTGCAGGGGATGCGGAGAAGCTCGGTAATGGGCGGATGACTGTGCGCTTCGACCCAGGAGAAAATCCCAAGGAATGGACCAAGGCCCGAAAATGGCAAGTTCATTTATTAGCTAATAATATCACGCACAAATGCTAACACAGCACTACCAGGTATGCCACCACTGCTGCTTCTCTTCTTTGTCTTGTCGTTGCCCTTGGTAGTGCCATGCCAACTGGTGACCTTCCTGGTGCCGCCGAAACTCTTCATGTCTCCGACGAAGCCATCTACCTTTCCATCACTCTTTTCGTCGCCGGTTTCGGCATTGGTCCTCTTATCTTTGCCCCTTGTAGGTCCTTACATCTCTACCCATAACATATTTAATGGCCTCCTAGCTGACGATCTCACTTCAGTGAGTGAAGTTGTCGGTCGACGACCTATCTATGCCGTCAGCATGATCTTTTACTTCCTTTTCACTCTCCCTTCTTGTCTTGCCAAGAACATTGCTACCATGCTTGCTGGTCGTATGATTGCTGGTCTTGCTTCCTCCGCGCCATTTACCAATGTAGGCGGCACCATTGCAGACATCTGGGACACAAAGGACCGTGGTCTTCCTATGGCCATGTTCAGTTCTACTCTCTTGTAAGTTATCTTTTCTACTTTATTGGGCAACTTTTTCTGACGAGTTCTGCACAGCATGGGGCCTTGTCTTGGTCCATTGTTTGGAGGCTGGATTGCCGAAAGAACCCACACTTGGCGTTGGATCTACTGGGTTCTCTTCATTTTCGTTGGTGCCGCTATGGTCCTCTGTGTATTCACTCCTGAGACTCTCGCCCCCGTCCTTCTTCGAAAGAAGGCTAACAAACTCAACAAGAAATATCAGAGCCAACTCTACGTCTCTGAACATGACCTTAACCGTCTCCCCTTCTCTGAGACCCTCAAAAACGCCATGGTTAGGCCAATTATCCTCATGTTCTGCGAGCCCATCATTATCCTTTTCACCTTTTACCTCTCCTTCGTCTACGCACTTCTCTACGCCACCTTCTTCGCCTTTCCCATTGCTTTTGAGGAAATTCGAGGTTGGTCTATGGGTATGACCGGCGTCACTTTCGTCTCTATTATTGTGAGTTCATCTTCCTAACTATCATTTGCTGAGCGTCGCCAATCGTCGTTAGATCGGTATTGCCATCGCCAATTGTCTGATGCCTATCCAAGAGCGTCTTTACAGGCAACATAGTGAAAAGTACGGCCCAGCTCCTGAGGCACGTCTCTATCCTATGATGCTCGGTGCCCTCGTCCTTCCAGTGGCTTTGTTCATTCTTGCCTTCACTTCTTATCCTGGTATCATTTGGGTGGGCCCTTGCATTTCTGGTATCCTCTTCGGTTTCTCTATGGTCATCATCTATATTTCTGGTAACTCTGTAAGTCACGCATCATCTTAGTATCTTGTCCATCCGCGCTGACTTTCTTCATCAGTACGTCGTCGATTCTTACGCGAATGTCGCCGCTTCGGCAATTTCAGCCAAGAACATGACTCGTTCCCTCATCGGTGCTTCTGTCCCTCTTTGGATCACCCAGCTCTTCCACAACCTTGGTTTCCAGTACGGTGGTCTTCTTCTTGCCCTTGTTTCTGTGGTCATCATTCCCATTCCTTACTACTTCTATTACAAGGGTGCCTCTGTGAGGAAGAGGTCTAAGAGGACTGTTCAATAAGTGTACGATCTTTATACGGACCTACCTGGCGTTTGGAGTTACAGGGGTTTTCATTCTTACGATTTCCATTTTATCTTTGAGGTAACATTACAAGGCAATATAGTACAGGTATATGCATCTATGTAGCATATTCAATCATTTTACACTAAACGATGGCTTTCAAGGATACGATGCTCCTAGGGTAGTTCGCGAGGACGTGTGAACAGGTGGAAGTGTAGTGGCTGTAGGAAGGACAAGGTCAGGCATCCGTAGGGAAGTTTGCAATTCTGTATATCTGTTTCTTGATTCTTTCTCCCTTCTTTCTATGCAACAAACCAGTATCACGACACCCAGCTGACCGACTGACTGGTAACATAATGGGATTATGGGGCCTATATAAGCTTGCCAAGTTCGGCATGCATTCATGTCGCTATATATAGGCGTCAGCCTGACTTACCTGTGGCCTCTTTTCTGGATCGGCATCTACTCGTAAATGTCCAAGGTTTAACCCCCGATTTTTTATATGTGACGAAAGATGCCAAAGCAGCTGGGACGACGGACGGACGGCGGGAGAACCCAGGAGCGACTTCGTTTAACTGTTCACTCATCACAGCACCTGATGCCTTACGTAATAGTATTTGAATAAACAAACAACAACACATTGCCGGAGCGAGAGGAGTTTCATTCTTTTATCAAACGTATTGTGTACTTGTACGATCACCTCTTTGTTACCGCCTCTTTATTCAACTGCCCAACAATCCTCGGGAATTAATATATCCTAGAAGCTGGGGAACGCGCTACACCATCGCCCAGCGGCTCGCAATCGATACCAAGCATGATGGAAACCATCGACATTCACTCGGCAGCCACCCCTCCTGTCCGTAGACCCGTTGTCGATCTCACCGGGGACAATCCCTCCCCTGCTCCCGCTAGAAATGCAGGCGGTTCGAAACCCTCCAGTTCGGGATCATATTACTACAATAGCAGCAGCTACGCCAGTGGAAGCCAAGGTCCTGTCTACGACGTTTACACGAGCGGCAACAGTGTAACACTTGGAGATGGTGGAGACAGAGCCAATAGGGCCAAGACTGGTGCCGATTATGACTTGAGCTCATTCGGATCTTCTATCCCTTCCAAGTCAAAGAAGCCTTCCGCCAGTGCTTACAGCAGCTACATCAAACCTGCTACACCCAATGCCTTCAAACAAGAAAGGGTTCCTCAGCCCAAGCAAACTTTCGCTCGACCTGCACACCAGCCTGCGTTCGGAACCGGCGGTTATGTCAATGGATGGCCATCATGGGTCCAACCAGGCGGAGTGAATCCTGGTATCGTGCCTAACCCCCGTCCTGCCGTCGCACCTCCAAAGCCTGCCAACCAGGATGACGATGTTCCTCGGGAAGCATTCAACATTGACAGTGTTCCAATTACGGCTGAAGATTACATGCGCTACAACGGTGATGCCGAAAAGCACATGCAAGAGCTGTTAAGTGGTGCCATCGGTGATGGTGAAGATGAGATGGGAGATGAGGGTATGAGAGAGGGAGAGGATACTGTGGAAGGCTTTGCGAAGGGTATGAAACTGATGCCCCATCAAGTGCGAGGTGTGAGGTGGATGAAGCAGAGAGAAACCGGGAGGAAGTATGGAGGTATCTTGGCCGACGTGAGTTTATGTTCGCGGCCACATGTTCTACTTTCCGTTGACAAGTTCTAGGATATGGGTTTGGGTAAGACTGTGCAGACTCTGGCGAGGATAGTGGAGGGTAAGCCTACGGCAGCGGAGAAAAAAGTAGGCTACAAGGCCGGTACTTTGTACGTCAGCTTTTGGATCTCTTCTTGACACGAAAGCTCACATGCGCGGTGATAGGATCGTTGCTCCACTCGCAGTCATGGAGCAGTGGGCGACAGAGTGTAGGACAAAGACAGAGCCTGGAAGGTTAAAGGTCACCACACATCACGGTCCAAGTCGTACCAAATGTGCGTGCACATTGATTCATTGTATTCCATATTAAGTGACTTGTAGCTGGCAAGACTCTTGAAGGCTTTGATGTCGTAATCACCACCTTCCAAACCCTCGCATCAGAGTTTGGCGTGTGGGAGACAAAGGGCCAGAAAAGGCTTGACGACGACGAATCCGATGAGGAAGTTCCGGCTGGCAGGAAGAAGGCTCCGAAGAAGAAGGCAACTATGAGCGCACTGTTTGATGTCAAATGGCTGCGGATTGTCATTGGTGAGTTACGCATGCCACCAACTCGATGATACAACTAAGTCGCATATAATATTAGATGAGGCGCAGAACATCAAAAACAGAAATACCAAGGCGGCCAAGGCAGCGGTGGGGTTGAGGGCGAAGTATCGATGGTGTTTGACTGGGTAAATCTATTTGTCGCGTTCTATCGTTTCCATTTACTGACCGTTACACTCAGTACCCCCATTCAAGTGAGATATGTTTCTCCAAGTGCCCTATTTGGATACTAATGCCCCTTTAGAATAACGTCGAAGAACTCTTTTCTTTGTTCCAATTCTTGCGAGCTAAACCCCTTGATGATTGGCACGTCTTCAAAGAGCGTATCTCATCTCTTGTCAAGGATGGTCGTACAAAGCTTGCCATGAAGAGGCTGCATGTCGTATTGAAGGCTATCATGCTTCGACGTACCAAGGACGCTGAAATTGGTAAGCATAGTCCTCATGTTTTATTTAACGCAGAGAGATATATTGACACCTAGCGTTAGACGGTAAAAAGATCTTGAACCTACCTGGTAGGACGGTCCAGGTCTTACCTTGTGCATTCGATGCCGATGAACGAGCATTTTATGACGCGCTTGAGCAGAAGACGACGTTGACATTCAACAAGGCGAGTCATTTTTCACTATGAAGAGTTGCAGCATGTTAAATATGATTGCAGTTCGTCAAGAGCGGTACTGCTAATGCCAATTATACTTCGGTATTGACGTTGCTCCTTCGGCTAAGACAAGGTGGGTCCACTGTCGGCGTCGATTTCCACGACTCGCTGATGTAATTGTTTATAGCTTGTGTCCATCCGTCTTTGGTTACAAAATCTTTAGATACCGATGTCGACGCAATCACCGATGCGGTATCCAAGTCTTCTATTTCAGCTGCCCCAGAAAAGGACGAAGCGGACGAGTTGGCAGACTTGCTTGGAGGTCTCGGAGTCGCAAAGGGCAAAACTTGCCAAATGTGCTTCGTAAAGTGAGTTTCACCGTCAGGAGTGATATCAAATCACGCGCTGACAGTCATGTCGTAGGCTTGACGACAGTTCATCACAGCATTGTGACGCTTGTGAAAAAATTGCACAACGAGTCCGCCGTCAGTCAGGCGCTTCCGAGAATGCTCTCCCTCCTACCAGTGCCAAGATCCGTATGCTCCTCAAACTTCTTTCAGAAATTGATGAAAAGAGCGGAAGCAAGGAGAAGACCATAGTGTTTTCCCAGTTCACGAGCTTCTTAGATTTGGTTGAGCCATTTCTGAAAGAGAACAATATCAAATATGTGCGATGTCAGTATCTGCTACTGCTGAAAAAGGATGGCTAGCTGAAAGATTCTCAGATGATGGATCTATGAGGAATGATCATAGACAAATATCTTTGGCGAAGATCCGTGACGACCCCAAAACACGAGTGATCCTCATCTCTTTCAAAGCAGGTAGTACAGGTATGTCTCCTTCGATCAATTGGGTAGCCTAGGTACTGACTGTGACAATCAGGCCTTAATCTAACATGTTGCAACAACGTCATCTTGATGGATCTTTGGTGGAACCCCGCGTAAGCCCATCTCAAGGACCGTCCGTATTTTGTAGCTAACAGCACCGTCTTCAAGTCTGGAAGACCAAGCTTTTGATCGTGCTCATCGGTGAGTAGAACAGAGACTGTTTTAGGCTGCGGATAGTGGCTGATATAGTTCACAGACTTGGACAGAAACTTGATGTAAACATCTGGAAGCTGACTATCGAAGAAACGGTTGAGGATCGTAAGTTTCGACGGCTTTGCCCCAAGTAACGAAACTCACCTAATATATGCCAGGTATTTTGATTCTTCAGAACAGCAAAAGGGAATTGGCCAATGCAGCCCTGTCTGGGCAGACTGGCAAGGGTGTCATGAAGTTAACCATGGATGATATCATGAGTATGTTTTTGATCCTTCTTGTCCATCGGATACTGACATTCAAACCATAGAATTGTTCAAACGAAGTTCCGGTCGTGACGAGCAAGATGATGAAGAGTCTGATGAAGATTAGGGTGTCATTAAAACCTTTAGACAGTCTGTGGGTGCTTGTATGAATAGAAATCCAATAACGAACGATATGCTCTAATTGAGGCAGGAACGACATGCAAAATGCATGCTTTACAACTGGTAGGCAGCTGATAGTACAAGTGTACAATCATACGATTCTCGTCTAGTCGTTGATCGCGGCCAAAACAAGATCCAGTCCTCTCAGCACTGGCAACGCTTCTCCATTCTTGACGCACTCTCCCATTAGCTCTTCCATATCTCCCCAGTATCGCTCCATCCACGCCCCACTGGTGTGCATCGTACTGCTCAAGAACAGCAACCCCGCGCTCACATTGGTAAAGTTGGCATCTCTCGCGCTATCCCTCGACTTGAGAGCATGTTTCAGTTCGCTCATAATAAGGTCTGGAAGATCAGGAATCAAGCTAGGTATGGCACGGGGTTGTAGGATACCGAGACAGGACATGGTTTCAAGCACGAGTGATCGGTCATCTGTAGCTTTGAGCGATGTTGAAAATGCCGTAAGGAGGTTTTCCGCGAGGAGGGTGTTTATTGTGGTAGGATGTAAAGCTCCATAACGGTCCCGAACCTCGGAAATACGGGAGGCGCGGGTGATCTTGGACGGATAATTGAGCATTTCACGATTAATTGCAGCTTTTGAGTCCTAACAACAATTTTAGCATGGCGGCCCGTCTCTCAACGACTGAAACAGCGCTTATCACGAAAGACTCACGCGACTGATTACAGGCTACAAATTTTGATGACAGATCCATCAGCATAAAGCTCTAGCACCACATATTTCTCACTTACATTCCTTTCAACTGTCCCTAAATGTCCATATATCCCACTTACCAACGCCTTCAAATCATTATCCAACCCTTTTCCTCTCCCCCCACCAAAATTCGCATGTACCTTGATCAACAGCTCATAGACATCCAACCCCTCTTTCGGCACACTCAACAAGCTTGAAATCGCATTTAAAGCTGCATGCTGGCATTCCTTTGGTATCTCCTGTGTCATCTCCAGGAGGTCCTGCACAAGCTGGGATTGTTGTAAAGATGAATAACCTTCAAAGCGGGCAAGGTTGGAGAGGCCCTGGAAAATGAGGGAGAGGATGTGTGGTTCGCAAGGACGACCAAGACCGGTCATGATAAGATCTTTCACAGGGCCGACATACTTTTTGTGCAAGCTTGGTGGGAGGGCGGGTCTAAAAAAAGATTAAGCATTGGTAACTGCCCCCCCCCCCCCCCCCCATTTTTCTTTCACACGAGTCGTACTTACAAGAGGTTACTTATGATACAAGCTTCAATGATCGCTTTTATCGGATCAACGCTTTCTAAAAAATCCATCAGTCCCAGACTTTGCCTTATATGACTCCAAGCCAAGGGCTGGACGATTGCCCGATGGGCTGTGGTGAGGTGGGCGAGTAATTTGGCGGCAATGATTTGGATACTCGGTTCGAGGGATTGATGGAGGGCGAGGAGGATCATGGAGCAGGATCTTTCGTCGAGCATGCTCGCGAGTGCAGGGTTGGACAGGACGGATAGAGCTGTGTGGACTATATACAGGTCTGCAAAAAGAAGGGCGGCGAGGAAAGGGGTTAGCGTTTTTTTTTTTTTTGGCAGTAACCGCGATTGGACATTATCATGAGAGAAAAGGATTGAGACTTACCGTCGGCGAGAAGGAGTTGGGCAATCTTAAAAGTCAGATTACGCATGATACAAGGTGTAGCGATGATGGGGTTGGTAGCCAGTTGCAAAGCCGCAATGACCACCTGTTTCCCGTTGTCTTCCTCCAGGCTTTCCAAGACAAGCTTTTGCGCTCTCGCCGCCAGATCATTGTCTGTTTTTACCTTTTCAGTCAGCCAGTTTTTACAGAGAACTGGCATGATTGGCATGATTGTTGATGTTTACTCACCACGTAGAGGAAAGACATTCAAAGCCTCCAGCACACTCTCCCTTCTATACCCCCCACCTCCATCCTTTTCATCATCTCCATCATCATCATCATGATGGAGCAGCTCATCAATAATATCGATCAGCGTCTGTATAATCCTCTTTGCCAAATTCGGTAAAAGCGTGGCAATCATCTCCAACAGCTCCACATCTTCCAGCAGGACATGGTGTGGTGAATGGAGGTACTCGATCATAATGTTGAGCGTGGTGGGGCCTTGGGAAGCGAGGAGTCGGGCGAGGAGACGTTGGGCTGCTCTTTGTGTCTTTGCTCGGGGTTTGGGTTTGGGTTTGGTGTGGGATAGAGCATAAAGAGCTATATGGCCAACATCTTGTAGAAAAGGCTCGAATCGATCGAGGACGATGCTGGCCAACTGGCCTAGACCGTTCATCGCTTCTACCTCCAACCCCTCGCCCTTGCCCTCATCCTCGCCCTTGCCCTCACCCTCGCCCTCGCCCTCGCCCTCGCCCTCGCCCTCGCCCAAACCTGAACCCGCCATAGCCACGCCCGACATGAACCCCACCGTCCGCTCAAACAACCCCGATTCCACAAACTCGGCCGTATCCCACGTCGCCAACAGCGGTAAAGCCGAACATAACGCTGCCTGGCAGGATGGAGACAAGTGAGGCGAGAGCGGGAGGAGGAGGGTGAGTATAGGGAGGGAGCGGATGGTTGATGGGTATCGATAGGCGAGGTCTGTGCGGAGTGTCTAAAATGGAAAAAGGGAGGGAAAATCAGGAATGAATCAGGAATGGAAAGTGGAGATAGTGAGCCGACATACGATCGGCATATGTTCAATCAGGAAACAAGTCCAAAACACGCCCACCTCTGCTTTCCCCCACTCCTCTTCACTCTTCCCGCGCACGTCGCCCGCTGCACCACCATCCGCTTGGCATAGCTGCATACTAGCCACAAGCAGCGCATGAGTGGCTTGGAGGATGAGCTGGCAGGATGAAGCTTTTTCAGAGGGAGAGTAGATTTTGAGGGCGCGGATGAGGGCTTCTTGCGGGACTGATTTGTCCTGCTCGCGTCGTATTCTTATCAGCGCAAAAACAAAAAAAAACCAGATGGAATATCACTTTACCTCGCTGGAGAATGCAGCCATTTGTACTTGTTGCAGTAACTCGACTAGATGGCTCTCGAACAAGAGCGGGCTAGAGCGTTCGACGCCGAGGATGATGCAGAGTGCGAGGTTGGATGCAGTGTGGTCGCCTCGTAGGAGTCTTTTTAGGTATGTCAGTAGGTGGTTTGGTGGGTTGGAGGGAAATGGAAGGGGAAACGTACAGGTTCTCGATGGCGAGTGTGACAGCTTCAGAGGTGAGTGTCGACATTGCCATCGCTTGGCCTATACGCCGCCGTCAGTTACTTGGTGGTCATCCACCAAGGGACACTTTGACAAAAAAAAAAAAACCTACCGTACAAAAAAGCGGCAGCCTGACCCCTCTGATCAGTGTTTTGCTGATCGAAAATAATACTTTCGAGTGTTTCACATGCGTAGGCGTGTACGTCTGTCAGGCCTTTTAGAGCGGGTGCATACAAGTCGAGGGTATCTATCACTTTTGCTTTAAAAGAAAACAAAACGCAAAAGGTATTTTTTTAGCCCTACGATATGGTGTAGAGGAAGAAAACGAGGGGTGGTGAGACTCGACGTACCAAATATTTTGAGGGCCATGGTGAGGGATTCATCGGTATGTTCTTTGAGGAACAGATCGATCTTGGCACGTTGCTGGAGCCATTCGTTGGAGAAACGGACGCCTCCTAGGGATTGCTACCGTCCGGCACAGGGTCAACCCCGCTCGTTATCAGTTTGTGGTTTCGTTTTTGATTTGTACCTTTCAGGATCTAGAAAAGGGAAAAGAAGACACGCTTGACTTACCTCGGCGGCTTGTTGATCGAGGATTGCAGGGAGATGGTTTAGCGCTCTACCAAAGAATGGGACGAGGGTGTCAGCATGATGCAGGGGTATATCAAGATGGGGTATGGGACATCTCACTCGTCATGGTCGAGGAAGAAATCGTACAGATCTCTGATAAAGCTTGTCATCTTACCTGGTCAAGTCTGGAGCCATGTAATCAGCGCTTGAATCGTGAGATGGTTAGTAAGTAATGTTGGCAGGTGAGTAATTGTCAGTAGGGGTGTGTGGGAAGCAGGACATGCATAGTAAAGATGTGCTCTTTTGATATGTCTCCAGTTGTGAAAGGATGCGATGGCAATGTGAGAGTCACGACTAAAGTCATCGGATACTTAGTTCCGGGGGCAAATCGCGACTCACCTAGCCGGCTTCCGTCATCTCCCCTGTTCGTCTCACCCGCTTCACAACTCTCCCCCCCGATGTCCAACTCGTGGTACGACACACTTACATCCACCCCCGCCCTCATCGCAACCGCACTCGGCGTCTCTGTCGCAGCGCTTTTCGTCTCCACCCACGCCCCGAACAACAACAGCAACAACAGCAACAACAGCAAGACCGCAGCGCAGGTAAAGGAACAGGTCAAGGAAGTGGCTCAGAGTGTTCACGCAGAGGGGAGCAAAGGCAAAATGGCCCAGGCTGTACGTCGCTGCGTGGCTGCACGGATGCACGGCTACACGGGCAACGGGCAACGGGCGACGGGGCTGATGAAATATGTAGGGTGCATCGATCATGTCTGCTCCGGCGGCAAATCTCGCTCCTCCCAAGGTAGATGCACCATGGACTCGGCAACGCAGCAGAAACTGATGTATAGGTCATAGGGCGACCCCATCACGCCCTCTGAGCTGGCCAAGCACGACGGCTCGGACCCTTCGAAGCCGATCTACGTAGCTATCAAGGGCCGAGTATTCGACGTGTCTGCGCGAAGCGAGATGTACGCGCCGGGCAAGGGGTACAATGTGTTTGCGGGCAAGGACGGGAGCAAGGGGCTGGGTGAGTATGTGGGGGGAGTGCGTGGCTGACTGTGCAGGGATGTCGTCGCTGGACGCAAAGGATGCGGTGGCGGACTACTCGTCGCTGAACGAGAGCCAGATGCAGACGCTGAACCAGTGGGAGTCGTTTTTCGAAAAGGTGCGTGCGCGTGCAGCGGTCTGTGCTGACGGGCGCAGCGGTACAGCGTCGTGGGGCGGGTCGTGCAGTAGCGTATGTACACGTGGCAGACTAGTCGGTAGCTTTGATGCATGCAGGTCCGTGCAGACAAAGGAGGGGATCAAACACCCCCCGCATATATAGTCTCATTCTCCCCTAGTCCACCCTCTAGTTCTCCTTTTAGCGCACTCCCGCCATCATTCACCCGCCCACCGCCATGTCTGCAAACCAGTTCTACGGCGGCCAGCCCCAGCCCGCGTACGGCGCACCTCCCCCCGGCCAGTATCCTCCAGGCGGCGACTACTACGCCAGGTATGTCCTCTGCTCCAGTGCCTCTGCTGACTTGCCGCAGCCAGCCACCTGTAAGCCCCATCCGCCCCCTCACACCCGCATCTAACCCCCGCAGCCCGGCATGCACAACCAATACGTCCCCGCCAACGGCATGGACTACAACGCCCCCCCGCCCCAGGAAAAGGGCGGCCCGGGCGTCGGCACAGCTGCGGCGTGTTGCGGCCTCGGCGCCTGTTGCTGCTGCTGCATCGAGTGCTGCGCGCCGTGTCTCTGTCTCGAGGCGATGGAGTAGACAGCGAGAGTGGCAGAGTATGTGGGGACTGGCGTGGAGCGAAACTCTGGATAAGCAAACGTACATACCACATGCAGACAATACAAACAACTCTATTCTGTACATTGAATCACGCCTCGTCCTGTTCGCCAGCCACCAGACCATCCTCCCCATCCACCTCATCCCCTTCCTCCTGCTCCTGCTCCTGCTCTTCTTCCTCCTCATCCCCTTCATCCACTCCACCCTCCCCTGCATCCACCTCACCCTCCGTCTCTGCCATATCCACATCCTCACCCGCCCGCGTCGACGCCGCTGATTTCCTCGCTCCACGACCACGTCCCGGTCCAGGCGGTTTCTTTGCTGCTTTCGCTCTTTGCTGAATGTTCCGGAAAGCTAGACCATGATCCTTAGCTACTGTACTTTATAAAAAAACTGGCGACATACCGGCAAGTTCTTGTTCCATGATCGGAACCAACGCATCCGCAGGACCGAAATCCATCTCTGTGATGGCTTTGATAACGTCTGCCGCTGTTACCGTCCTTCCACTCCTTGCTATCGCCTGGTCGTGAGCCCTATCCCGTTGTCAGCTTTCCGTCTCTTCTCTCTCCTTCTATTCTCTCTGGGCTGTGGCGATTCGGGACTTACGCCGCAGCTAAAAATGGATCAGATGGTCAGTCCCAGTCTCCTACGTGAACCAGACGGAGAAGCGCAAGAAACGTACTGAGATAGCTGATGAACAATGTCGATCCTCTCAAAAGCGCCAACACCACATCCTGCTGCATCTTCACATTATCCGGAATCTACCCATCCAAAATCCATCTCCATTAGCCCACCAGCCCCAACAACCCTACCACCCTAACCCAACAAGAAAAACAAAACTCACAGACCCCTTTGCAAGCTTGGTCAACGTCGTCTTTGGCAACTCGTACTCTCCCATCCCCACGCTGTTCGCTTTCATCTGGATACTGGCCGCTGTCGGCGGCGCATCAGCGGGCGGTTTGGGCGGGTGGATGGTAGACCCTTTGGGGGGCATCTTCACGGCCGGGGGGGGGGGGGGTTGTTTTGAAGCGGGGAAATTGCGGAAAGGGGATGTGACGCAAAGGAAAATACAAGTTTTGAGATGAGACGCGTCGAGGAATTGATTCCGTCTAAGCAAATGAGAGCGATGGACAGCGAGTTGATTGATCCGGTTATTGAGGATCCATTTGAATTATGTATGACACTATTACTCATTATAGCACGACTCTATTACCATTTATAACTACTATTTACTCAACCCCGCGCACACATCCCAACCAAATCCTCTGGGATAGTCTCATTCAAATACCTCTCAAATTCATCCCAAGGAACCATGTCGAGCGTACCGAGCGGTGTAGATGTTTCGAGTGGCTGGCCGCTGAGAAGGACTCGGATAAAGTATGGCGAGGAGGAGGGTGAGGACGAGGTTTTCTTCTTTTTCCAGAGTTCAAAGACGACTTCGGTACCCATCCCTGGCCACATTGGCTATACATTCCTCTCGAGTCAGTATTGAAATCTTCTCTCAAGGTGCACGAAAAAAAAAAAAAAAAAAAAAAAAAAAAAAAAAAAAAAAAACATACCTTGTCGATCTGGAGGACACCGAGAACAGGGGAGATAGATCCATCGTGCGCAAAACTAATTCCATCATACCGATTTAGTCAAAATCTCAAAATTATACTTTATAGACTCACTTGTGGAAATATTTGACATTGTTGGAACCATCAATCTTGCCATTAATATGATCTTGAAGCTCAATAAACCACGCGCCCATTGTTAAAGCGCTGTAAAGAGTCGAGTTTTCTGCCATTCGCCATCTGTACGAGTATTCATCATCGCCATCAGCTAACACCAGCACTAGGGAAAAGGCAGTGACTGACTTGTAAGCGTATTCGTAATTCCCAAGCCTGTAGATTGCATCCGCGTCCTCCTGAGGGGTACAGATCGCCGTATTGTTCAACGAACATGGGAGCGGTTTACCGTGGCATTGCTTTGCAGAGAGATTATCGTAGGCACTAGCCAATTGCATCAGTTTTCTGTGACGATCCCCAAATCTCCTAAAAACATGAAACATAAAAACATAAAACATAATGAAGAGACTTACTGATCCCAGCTTGTGCTCCACCCAGCATCATCATCCCATTCAATACCCGAAACGTTGTAAAACCTTTCCCTAAGCGCAAGAGAACTGTTGAGGTGTACACCCCATTCGCTAGAAATGTCCGTGATGGCGGAAGCCACTGTGTTTTTAAGAGCACAAGCTTATGGTCCGATTGTGGTTAGTATAATGAAAAAAAAAAGAACGGAAACCTACAGATGGCTGGCTCTAGAGAATCCCAACTATCGCTCTGGATCCAAGCATCATACTCGTGTCCTCCAGGGAACAAACCTTTTACCAACCCGCTAAGCGTCTGACTGGTAATCACATTATTCGTGACCCTAAACTTATACTTGTCCTTCTCCCCCTTGTTTGGTAAAAACTTGAGCTTGTCATGGTAGACGCCACGGAGATCTTTCCCGTGGATATACGCATCATCAAGACCTTGAGAAGTGATCGATGGGAATTGGCAAGTCGAGTTGAGGAAACCTGGGCCAACGGTATATTCAAATGGGTTTCGTGTATTAGCCTAAAGCCAGTAGAGAAATTTAGCTCAAGAACGATCAAGGTGGGGGAAATCACGTACTTGAGCCTGCCAGTAAACTGGTGCGGTATTCAGGCCATTGGCGTCTTTTGCGTAGTGATAAGGTCCTTGGAAGGATTTTTATTCAGCTCGGTGGGCTCTTTATCATCTTACTAGTCAAAACAAAACGCATACCTTCTTCGGAACAGTCCCACTGGAATTCAAAATGCTCATGTCAGAAGTATGCCTTCTCAAAGCCCATATCTTACTTACAGAGATATCCTCTTTGAAAAACGTGTTCGAAGCATAAGGCGTTCTCTGTTTCCCTTTATATCAGACAAACGCTGTTGAAACCCAGTCGAGAAAGAAAAGAAAAGACAAGACGGCAATTTTACCTTGTGATGGCGCTGGATAACTTCGACATACTCGAGTTCATATTCTTTGGAAGGTACTTTGTACTCTTGCTTTCTCACATGAGGCATCTGGAACAGTCCAAGTCATCAGTTTTATCAGTTTAAACTACGTTCCATCGAAGCATTTCATTCGGAAACAGAAAGAGGGACTCACATCACACCCTACCCATCATCAAAATGTGTCAGTTATGGCAAATAGCATAAAAACAGGAATCGAAGGATTTGGAAAAAAAGGGCAAGGACTGACAATTGTACTCTCCATACTTTGCATCCGGTGTGGTAGAGGAATCGTATATCCCGGGCGCACCGCTACCGTTCAAAACCTGATCGAGCTGGGTATTCGACGTGTTTGCTACCCATAGGATTTTTTCGTCAGTTATTATCCCACCCTTGAGAGTAACATTGTTGGACTACCATCAAAACTTACCCGGAGGATAATGTGTCAGGGCATTCACTCCCACCCTCCCAAGTCCAAGGAGGAGCACGAGGTTGAACAAGGTCTTGAGATCTGTTGCCATGTTTGATTATTTATCGGGTGTGGACGTTGAACGGAAATGATCCTACCGTTCTTCGCCCGTCGTCTTTTTATATGATGTCCAAATCATGAGTGAGACAAACTGCTCTAATCGAGAGAACTGCAGTGTTAGGGTCAGATATGATATTTCCAGGGTCATCAGTTTTTCTTATCTCGTCAGTTTGTCACCCCTCATCCCATTCATCGGGCCGACTATTGATGGGTTGTGAGCTGGAATACAACATCTCATGAACGTGCTTCGTGTTGTGCCTCGGCAATTGCATTCGCGCTCGGGTGGGCTTTTCGGGTTTCGGCCAGCAGAACTGTGTAGTTTTCAAGCATCGGATTTCCTTGCCAAGTCTGAATGAGATGAGATGTGCTTGTTGATTGCACAAGAAAGTTGATTGGAGGAAGAGAAAGTGCAGGACCGGAAAGATGAAGAAGAAAAAAAGCAAGTGGAATGAAGCACGCGCGGAGAACCAAAGAGTTGCAATTTATCGCGCACGTTTGGGAAAACCAAACAAATCCCGGGCCAAATAATTCTGATAGTTGGTCCCCCTCCCGCATATTGTACGTCTGCTTCTGGGCCGCAACACATTTATTATGCGTCAAGTCCATAACATACGTATCCTCGAAGATTCAAAACATACACAGGCATCACGATAAGAATTGTGGAAAAAAAGGGGGGGGGAAAGCTATAACGAGTAACGAAACCAAAACCAGTCAAATCCATCTCAGTCGCTCACAGCACACTGTCCCACGTTCCCTTTCTTCTCAAGCACAGACTTCTGAACACGTTTAACAGCAACCTGCTTTCTTGGCTTGCTGTCCCTCTCCCAAGTTTACTCTGTTGCCATCTTGCGCCGCGTCCCGTCTGTTCTGTTGAGCCCCGCCAGCGGGTTTGGGAGTGATAGTATCGAAAGGGATTGTCTTGGCTGTGACAAGATGTGGATATGAGTTGGAGCTTCCAGTTGCAATCAGGAATACAAATACGTACCGATTTCAGTGAATAACTCGTTGACATTGGTACCCGCCTTGGCACTCGCCTCAAAGAACAGCAAACCAGCCTCTTTGGCGTACGCCTCCGCCTCCGCGGTGGGAACCTGCCTTACGTCTTCATCGTCGGCGGCAGCTGCAGGAGATGATTCCTCCTCCTCCTGTGCTTCAGCGTCGGCCTCATCATCACCTTCGGCAGGGGTTTCGGAAGATGAAGATGCAGAAGTGGATGGAGCGGCAGAGACGAGATCAAGCTTGTTACCGACGAGAGCGATAACAATGTTGGCATTTGCTTGACGTTGAAGTTCCTTGACCCAGGCCTTGGCTTTTTCAAGAGAAGCCTTGAGGATGTTATTATCAGAACTGGCGCAACTATAGATCACGTAGAACATACAGCTTTGGTGATATCGTAGACAACGACAGCCGCCTGAGCATTACGGTAGTACATGGGCGCGAGAGAGTGGAATCGCTCTGTTACACGTTCAATCAGCATTGTTCCCAACTTTCTGGCTTGGCGTTGACCGACCTTGACCGGCAGTG
>NC_026756.1:313080-343080 GCF_000149245.1 Cryptococcus neoformans H99 | reverse complement strand
ACTCGGCAGCAAGAGTGTCAATTCGCTTAACGAAGGGAGTGACACCAGCAGCCTTCCTAGCAGCACGAACCTCACCCTCCTTGACACCAACCAACTGAGAGATGTGCAAGTCACTGAAACCAGTCTTCTTGGCGGTCAAGAAGAGCTCTCGGTCAATCTTGTCGAAGGGAGTAGACTGGAGAGTCTTGTAGACGTTGACAATGTTCTCAAGCTTGTACAAGAACCACTTGTCAATCTTGGTCAAGTCGTGGAGGTGGTCGACAGTGTAGTCGAGGTTGAGCATGGCGTGAGCAATGGCAAACAATCGTCGGTCGTTGTTATGGGTCAAAGCGGCTGTCATGTCCTCAGGTTTCCAGTAGGCATCGAAACCAGTAAAGTTGGGGTCAACCTGCCTGATAGCCTTTTGCAAAGATTCCTCAAAGGTTCGGCCGATGGCCATGACCTCACCAACAGATTTCATGGCAGAACCGACGTTCCTTTCGACGTGCTGGAACTTCGCCAAATCCCACTTGGGGATCTTGGTAACAATATAGTCAAGAGCAGGCTCGAAACAAGCGGTGGTGGATTTGGTGACGGCGTTGGGGAGTTCGGGAAGAGTGTGACCAAGGGCAATCTTGGCGGCGGTGTAAGCAAGAGGGTAACCAGTGGCCTTGGAGGCAAGGGCGCTATAGAGGGTCAGCAAATGTATTTCACTCTAGGGAAATACACTCACGAAGATCGACTCAACCTCGCGTTCATCTCAATAACCCTATAGTCCCTGCTGACAGGGTCCAACGCGTACTGGACGTTACACTCACCGACAACACCAACATGTCGCACAATCTTAATGGCGGCACTTCGGAGCATGTGGTACTCATCGTCGGTAAGGGTCTGGGAAGGGGCAACGACGATAGAGTCACCAGTGTGTGTACCAAGAGGGTCGAAGTTCTCCATGTTACAGCAGATGATGGTGTTGTCCGCGGCGTCTCGGACAACCTCGTACTCGACCTCCTTCCAACCCTTCAAACTCTTTTCAATCAAAACCTGCGGTGAGAGAGAAAGAGACTTGGCAGCCAAGTTCCTCAACTCCTCCTCGTCGTGCGCGAAACCAGAACCCAAACCACCGAGAGAGAACGCTGATCGGAGAATGATGGGATAACCGATCTCCTTGGCAGCATCAAGAGCTGCCTGGATGGTAGAGACGGCAGTAGACTGAGCAGCAGGAATCTCAATCTCGTTCAAAGCCTGGACGAAAAGGTCTCGGTCTTCAGAGACTTCAAGAGTCCTGATAGGGGTACCGAGGACCTTGACACCCAATCGCTCAAGAACACCCATCTTGTCAAGTTGGATACCAACATTCAACGCGGATTGACCACCGAAAGTCAAGAGAATACCGTCTGGTCGCTCCTTTTCAAGGACGTAAGCGACATAGTCGGCAGTGACGGGGAGGAAGTAGATCTCGGAGGCGAGGTGATGGGAAGTTTGGATGGTAGCGATGTTGGGGTTAATGAGGATGGTCTCGATATTTGATTCCCTCAAAGCCTTAATGGCTTGGGATCCTGCGAAGGTGTCAACGGTAGTTTAATGTGATGAAAGGATAGGGCACGACGGCATGCAAGCTTTTTTGTCGCACTTTTCCCATCACGGTCTCTGTGGTCACGCTAAGGCCATCTCGCTAGAGAAATTTGGCTTTGCGGAAACTCCCAGGCTCAGACAGACGCTTTTGCAGCACGATCTTTTGCGAAGAACACCTCTTCGTCACACTCACACCACCTTTCCACGCGATAGAGCTGGTACTCACCTGAATAGTCGAATTCACCAGCCTGGCCGATCGAGAGACCACCGGAGCCAACGACGAGAACCTTTTTAACATCGGGCTTTTCCAGCTTGGGAAGAACCTTTGCTGAAATCTTCCTGGCCAATTCTGACGGAGAGTTGAGGGTGGGCTCTCCATCTACTTGGGCGTAGGAGCCGACTGCTGGGGCAGCGACGGCATAGTTTCTAGCGAGAAGTGGTGAACGAAGGATGGGGGCGAGCGGGCGTGATCGGAGTGGGAGGGAGGCACGGGCACGAGGAAGGGATCGGAGCATGGCTGATGGTTTTTTTTTTTGTGGGAACGAGGTGTCCCCTTGGGCTGGCCTTTATATACTTAGGAGAGACAACGATGCGACTCAACATTCAAGCGAAAAAAATACACTCAAAGCGATCAGCCACGTGGTGGAAATGAATTTAAGGGACTAATCTTTCGGGCGGTAGATGCCGAAGAACCATGTCCTGATGCAACAGTGTCCGGACAAATCCTTAGTGCTGTGTCCACAACAACAGATGATGCGCTTCCTTCCTATCTGCAGCTACTCGCTCGCCTGCCTTCAGCTTCTACCTAATTTCCTTCCTATCTACCTGCCTATACTTCCTCCTTCCCACCCGCACACGTCAACGTCTCACTCATCACCAGCCATGTCAAACTCGGGTGGCAACTTGGGCGACTTTCGCCCTCACAATGGCTCAGCAGCCTCCGCTCCAGCTGCTCGACGGCCACTTCCTCCTCAACCACCCAGGCCGGCTCTTCCTCCCAACCCATATCCCAGCTACCAAAGCCCAGCGGTACCGTATACAGCCCCATTGGCAGATATAATAACACCAAACTCCGGAAGTTTGGGAAGGAGGGCTCTACCAACACCTCCAGTGTCATCAAACGATCATTCACCAAGTCGTTCAAGAGCACTACCAACACCGCCAGGCAGACTTCCTTCCGGTTCATATCCTGATGGCCCGCCTCCTCCACCTCCACCTAGGCCATCCGACTATTTTACATACGCATCAAGGGAAAAAACGCCACTGCCTCTGCAGCCTGCCGCTCCGCGCACGGAGAGTTCGCTGTCACCATCCCCGTCGTCTTCTAGGCTTGATCATAGTTACGAATTCACATCATCCTCTAGATCATCAAGCCAACCAAAAAGTGCTGTTGATGCGATTTATACCAGCAATACTTCGCAATCTGATCACACGAACAAATCGCCAAATATGACGCATAGCAATCTCGACAACGAGTGGCTGCCTATACTCGAGCGATTTGGCGATCTATCCACAAACTTGAACGATAGCCTGAAAGCCCCTTCTTCATTACATGATGGACATGGAAGAGATACCCCCATTCAAAAATCCTGGCCGGGCCCAGGCGATATGGATTCTGGGGGACACGATCGTTTGGCTGCCGAGACGTTTATGACAACGACGGCTTACCACCCTTCTCCTCAATACAATGACAGTCTAGAATCCCCTGGTGCACTTAAGGTCAATGGTGCTTTGGGTGTGCCGTCAAATGGTTGGCCTGCGTATCTTCAGCCAGAAGCGAGAACAGGACGTGATCGATCCGCCAGTGCCGTGACCATGAAAGCGGGGGACGTGCATGGTGGGGCAATAACTCCAAGAGGTGACGAAAAGTACGACAAGGATACTCTGTTTGGTTCTGCGGCAAAGGATGAAAAGCCAGGTGAACCTCAAAGGCAATATTCGGATACGAGTTACGCCACAGGCAATAGTGTCCCTCTTTCTACTCCCGACAGTCTTTCTTCTGGGGGCCCAGGTTCACCTGACCCGCCACATCGCCAAAACTCATCCACTTCCTCTCTTTACCCTCGATCTATTACTCACAATACAGGCCGTGCTTCCTTCGATCTCTCTCCTTCATGGGCTCATCAAGCCCAAACACCTTCCCATTGGGTCGAACGTAAACTCCAGATTCATCAGTCCCACCGTCATCCCTCTCTTGCAGATTCATTTGAGCACGAACAAGGACCGAGCGAATGGGAAGAGGACGAGTGGGAAGAGGAAGAGGATGAAGAGATTGATGTAGATGAGGGCCAATTCTTCCAGCCCGCCTTTTTGAGCGAGATGGCATTACAGCTGAGAGATAAGGTGGAAAGACGGAGACACATTAAAGCTGGTATAGCTTGGGTTGGAAGTTTCACAGGTAAAGACATTGTTACCACCATCCACAATCTCCTGCCCCCACACACCCGAGAAAAACTCAACGATCGCCGATTCGCCCTCCTCCTCGCGCAGAGTTTACAAAATCAGCTCTGGTTCGTCGAAGTCGACTGGGATATCAAGCCTCTTCGCGATTCCTCTGATGATGTCTTCAGATTCATGGGAGAGATGGAAGGTATGGCTTCTGGCGCAGATGCGCTTACCACGGAGCTGCCCAAGGGTCTTATGACGATGGCTACCCGATGTTATTCTCCCTCTTGTACAGGCGACAAGCGGTGTTACTCCCCCCGGTGTCCTTACAAAACCTCACCCGATACTTTCCTCCCCACCAAAGAATCTATTACACCACTGCCTACGCCGGTGTCTATACGACACGACGATTGGAAAGAAAATATCGATCCTCTGATGCTACGCGATCTATCATCTCGTGCTATCACACGCCAAGATGTCATTCGCCAAGCGCTGTCATCTGAGCTGGCGTATGAAGCTGATCTTTCTATCATGGAAGATCTCTTCATCACTCACCTTCGCCTCGCTGATCCGCCAATCATACCCGACCCGATACACAGAGAAGAGTTCATCCATGAAGTCTTTCATAATGCGCTTGAGCTCAGGGAGGCTAGTAAAAGATTAATCGAAGAATTTACGATTAGACAGAGAGAACAGCCAATCATCCAGTTTGTGGGAGATTTGTTCTTGCAGGCGGCAACAGAATTTAGGAACATCTATCCCGAATATACAGGGAGTCTGCCGCAGGCGGAGGTGGCGTTGAGTAAAGAGTTGGAGGAAAATACCGAGTTTAGGTTATACACAGAGGTAAGTTCCAGGCAATGTCCGAAGAACGTCTTACTCACGCTTTTCTACAGCGAGTGGTAAGAGAAAACGACCGTCGAAGAGATATTCGTCACCTCATCACCCGTCCCTCCGCCCAATTACAACGTTATCCCGCTCTTCTCGAAGGTATCCTCAACGTCACAGATTCTGACGATCCCGACCGCGAATTTCTCAGCCAAGCCCTTCAATCTATCCAGTTCATTTCGAGTCTATCACAGCTCAAACTTTTCCATGCGAGTAAAGGGAGGGGACCGGCGAGCAAGCTGGAGTGGTTTGATCTGGTCACCGAAGAAGACAGAAAGACTATCCCGAAAAAGGAGCAAAAGAGACAGATGCTTATCTGGGAGTTGATCCAAGGTGAAATTCAGTATGTGGCGGATTTGGAGGTACTGGGAACTGTAAGTCATCCATCTTCCTTCCGCGTATGGGTAGCTCTGACGCCATCAAAGGTATTCGCGGAGGGCTTAAGGATGGCCGAACCAGCTGTGATAGATCGTAATCGCCTGGATGTCTTCCTCGACGAAGCATTCCACAACTGGCGCTCTCTCTATGAGATACATAGCCGTTTCTTGCAGAATCTCCAGATTCGTCAACTTGAACAACACCCACATATCGGTATGATCTCTGATCTCGTATTTGATGCGGCATTGAATTGGCAAGAGGCCTACATGGAGTATGTTCCGCACTATCCTATTGCTAAGGTGAAGGTACAGGAGGAAGAGGCTAGTAATTCAAAATTTGCCAGTTTCCTCAAGGTATGTCTCAGTTCTGTTTTTCCTAGTAAATTTGGATTAATTTAGTGCAGGCTTGTCTGCGAGACCCCATGACAAACAAACAGGACATCGACCACTTTATGAGCCGTCCCATATTCCGTTTACTACGATATCCTTTACTCCTTGACCCCATCCGTAACTGTTTAAAAGAGACGGCCGGACCCGATGATCCCGACTATGAACAAATCCCTCAAGTCATGGAAGTTATCGCCAGCTTGGGTAAGGCTATCCAGAAAGGTGTAATCTCGAATGAGTCGAAAGTAGAACTTTGGGCCATGCAGAGGACGTTGGACGGGTCAAAGATCTCACCCAGGACAGTCGCCGATCTGGATTTGGCGAACCCTATGAGAGAGCTTATTCACCGTGGTACTGTGTATAGACAATCGGAAGGAAGTATAGGTAGTGGTTGGACAGAGTTAAACGCGCTCTTATTCGATAATTTCCGTGAGTATTCAAACGTTGGTTTCCGTAAAAGGAATTTTGGCTAAACAGACTCGGCAGTGGTCCTCACGAAGTTGGAGCGACCTACGAAACCCTCCAAGTCTTCTAGAAAAAAGCATAGTAAAGAGAGATACGCTATAAATCGCCCAGTAAGCCCCCTGTGTTATCACATTGCAACATCCATTAACGTTACGTAGCCAATCCCATTGGAACTTCTCTCATTAGGGTCTTTCAGTGAAGCACCCCGCGTACGGAATACTGGTCGTCTTTTTGGCGTCGGTGGTGCATCTCATTATGATATTCCCAGCGATAAATCTATGAATGCCCCGAAAACACCAGGATCATCAAAAAGTGCTGACACATCTAAACTCTACCCTTTCAGCATCTCGTTTATCGGGGGACAGGGACAGCTAGGAGGAAGCTATACTTTGTGGGCCGACTCTTACAAAGCGAGACAGGATTGGAAAGAGAAGTTTGAGCACGCCAAGGTGTTGAGGGCAGAGATTAATGACGCTGGCAAGGTGCGTTCATTGAACTTTGGGGATGGATAAAACTGACTGGAAGCAGGTCTTTGAAATGAGTCCACTGAGTGTCGATACATTCTACATGCCTCCAAGCTATGCCATGCAAAAGGATAAGGACAGTCAATACACAGGCCGAGTGACGTGTAGTTGTCCATTCAGTAAGCTTATCCTTCCACTCCCATATGGTGAAACTTCTCTCAACTTTTTTGATTTCGCAGTCACTCAAGATCAGCGTCGGCTGGTCGCTGTCGGCTGTCAGGATGGTGTCTGGATTGGTATCCGCGGCGATTCTCGTTCCCTTCGTAAAGTGTTACATGTCAAGTCGGTCACCAGTATCGCGGTTCTAGAAGAGTTCTCTATCTTCCTCGTTCTGTCTGACAAGAGTCTGGTCGCCTATCAACTTGAAGCATTGGTTCCCAGCGCTGGTCAGAAACCAGTCAAGGCTACTACCGAGAGAATATCCATGCCTAAAGAGGAAATCTCTTCATTTACTGTCGGCCGTCTGGATGGGAGAACATTGCTAGTGATAATGCGGGCTGAGACAACGCAAACGGTGTTCAAGATCCTGGAACCAGTATTGAATAAGAATACCGAGGACACGACGAGGCAACGAAGGCCGTTTGGATTCTTGGGAAAGACATCTGAATGGTTCAGGCCCTACAAAATGTTCTACCTGCCAGCTGAAGTTTATGGAGTGCATTTCCTCAAACATAAGATGGCTATTGTCTGTTCCAAAGGATTTGAGATTATGGATTTGACAGAGTATGTTCCATCAAGCTTGTTTATGGATCGATCTTATATAAGCTAATCCGATCGTAGCCTTAAAGGAGGAAGCATACCGATCTTTGACCCCGCTAAGATCAAAGAGAAGCCATTCTTGTCCGATCTGGAACGCAAATGTACTCAGGGGAGAGCTTTGGGAATGTTTAGATCGACGGAAACGGAGTTCTTGTTGTGTTACGAGAGTGAGTAAAATGTCGCCGTTTGAATGCGAGATTACTGATCCTATGTTCAGCTTTTGGTCTATATATTCATCGGTGAGTAGCATCACTTTCTTGTACAATCATTGCTTACCAAGCGTAGATATGGCGAACCTAACCGAGACTGCCGCCCGATCGAATGGCAAGGCCGCCATGACAGTGTGGCATTCCATCCGCCCTACCTTCTCCTCATATCTGCACCATTCATTGAGATCAGACACATCGATACCGGGAAATTATTACAGATCTACACTGGAAGTGATCTGAGATTAACCTGGGAGCAAGTTGTCGCGACTGATTTTGGAGAGTACAAGCTAATGTCTCTTGATAGTGGGTCGGGTGGACAAAAGAACCCGCCGGTTTTGAATCCGGGCAAACAGTGAGCTCTTCATTGCAACTTGTCATGTGAGGAAGCTGACAGCATATCTCAGTGGATATGGAGATGAGACGAAGATTCAGGAGCCACAGATCCACATTTGTCAGCGGACGACTGATCATAAGCAAGGTAGAGGCCAGCTGGCTATTGGGCAGGTAGTGTAAGTAATATCGAATGCTTCTTTCAAACGCGCAATCACCGATGACTCTCGATAGATATGAATTGAGTCCAACTTTGTTACTCAATAATCCTCTTCTAAATCCGCCCAACACATTGGATCCTAACTACCTTCCCCCTGTACCTCTTACCAGCCATGCAAATCCTGCTATCAGAGTGCGTACTTGTGTTTGTGGAAGTTAATGACCGCTGATATCGGCTTCCGATTCGCAGCAAGCTCGACCACCATCGGTCAGAACCACGAATTCCAGCGACCAATTCCCCCATTCCAATTTGTATCAAACTTCTAATCCATCTCAAGGATACATTCCTTTCCCAAACGCGCAAGGCTACGCTGCGCAACCGCCTATGCTCCAACGCGATAGCTATGGAACTCAATACTCAAGAGATAGTAGCTCATACCACGACTCGAATTCAGTGTACAATATGACTCCGATCGATCCATCCCCTCAATCGAGTGCGGGCGCTTTCCCTATACAGCCTCAAACCCAGCCAGCGGGGTATCCATCACAAGGAACGAACGGCGGCCTGGGGTATGCACAATATCCGGCGCCACAGCCGCCGATCGTGCGCGGACAATCGCAGGGGCAAGACCAAGGCTATGGGAGTTATAATGATCATGTGATAAGAGCTTGGGCGCAAAACGGAGGATATGGAAGGAATGACGCCTATGGAGGTTATGAATGAGTTGGGAGAGAAGATGAGCTGGTCTCTTGTTTTGTTGATAAAAGACTCGCGGAAAGTCGCGTTTATATTAGGCGCTTCATATTTTGTTTTGGATAAATATTGTACTGTAACTATAGCACTCACATCATTTAGCATCGAGTCTATGCACAAGACTAACAACCATTTGATAGATAAGCAGTTGGTGCGTGTGATCGCTACATGTTTCAGAAGGCTACAGAACTCGAATTATTGGATGACTAATTCTACAAGCTATTCTTCTTCCGTTCGTTTGCTATTATCCTTCTTCCCGTTAAATCCTCCTCTCAGCGGTATTCTTCACATTGGACTCCGCGTTACCGACATCGCCCTCAAGTTCACGTCGGTGAACGTACTTGCCGGTAGATTCTTGGTAAACAAGGGAGTGGGGGCCGCCAGTGTCGAGGTCCTTGGGGTCAGAAAGCGGCGCTACGTTTATAAAATCAGCGATGTCAACACGGTGAGACGATGTCGAGACATACCACCTCGGTCTTGGTCAGGCTGAGCTCGGCCGTACTTTCCCGCACCAGCACCTCCAGCACCAAGTCCGGAGCCAGCACCCGCTCCAGCAGCACCAACAGCACCAGCACCTGCACCGGAACCGTAACCAGATCCGACACCAGCAACGCCTGTGGACGTACCAGCACCGGTAAGGCCATCGCCAGCACCAGGTCCAATTGGAGTACCGCTAATTCCGCCCTCACCAGCTCCGAGCGCAGAACCATGTTGTCCGGTGGTGGTGGTGGTACCAGAAGTGTGAGAAGTACCGTCCCTACCAGCAAGACCGGCAGCAACGCCAGCACCGCCGATGGCACCTACACCAGCACCTGCAGCAGCAGCACCCTTGCCATAGTGACCACCGGCGCCACCAGAAGGTCCGACACCGGTTCCGCTGGTGGTACCAGAAACGCCAGTAGAAGTAGGGTCGGTACCGAGGCTCTTATCCTTGGAATGCGCGTACTTGTCGCCAGCCAATGCACCGCCAGCAGTAGAAGCGAGAGCAGCATCTCGAGCACCGTGGTGGCCAGTTGTGGTAGAACTTGAAGTTCCATGAGGAAGGTTTTCACCGTAAGGACCGACACCTTCGCCGATAGTGGAAGCTTTACCTTGCAATGACTTGTTAGCACAGGAGTATAGCAGCTAGCGGTGAACGAAACTTACTTTTGCCAGTCAAGCCATCCTGAGCAGCACCTCCAACATAAGCACCACCAACAGCGCTTTCTCCTGTCCTGGCAGCAGAGCCGGTTGTAGAAGAGTGTTGGGCACCTGAAGAGTGACTACCAACACCAGTTGAAGAAGAGAGATTGTCACCGTAAGGACCAACGCCAGCACCAGTTGTGTGGCCGGCTAAAAATAATGAGTATCATGTTGTGGGTTTTGCATAGCTATGGCACTCACTCTGACCGGTCAAGGCATCCTTAGTTCCACTGCCTGCGTATTGTCCGCTTACAGCTTCTTTTCCAGAAGATCCGAGAGTACCAGCGCCAGCACCGGCACCGGCACCAGTGGCGGCACTTGAACGAACACCAGAACTGTGATGGCCAGTACCAGTAGCACCAGTTAATTCAGAACCAGAATAATGGTCGAGGGAGTTGTCAAGCTTGCTTCCAACACCGGTGGTGGTACCCCTAGCACCTGAAGAATGACCGCCCATGAACTGGTCAGCGATGGGAGTTCCTTTGGGGATACCTGGGTCGTTTGCGGTCAGGTTCCGAGAAAGGGATGGGAAGGTGTAGGAATAATGGCTTACCAGAAGACGCGTGTTCCCCGCCGACACCAGAGTTGAAGCCTGTTTGCGCAGAAGCCGGAATGTTAGAGGATTGGTGAGATCCGATAGGAGCGCCAAGATCGACCATGGTAGATGAGTTGATGATGTTGTTGTTTGTGAGTTGTCAAACGAGAAAGTCAATGGGAAGTATGGCAGCATGCATGCAGTCCCATGGTATTTAAGGAGGATTTGTTGACGCATAGGAGCAGGTGGTGGGGCGGGAAGGGAAAGGTGTTGAGAAGACGAGATGCAGGAAGTACGTCATAGAGGCACTATCTCACAACTTGCGTCATACGGCGTCATGACATCTCGCTCAGTCTAAAATCGTCTCTTTTATGTACGGCACAGCTGGCAAGTGGTCACTCCCGGTGGAGGTGAACTATGCCTTCATCTTCAGTGAGCTGCTCCATAGAGAAGACGAAAGAAGCAAGTCAGAAGAACAGATCTCGAGGACGCTCACCGCCGACCGTCAACTTCCAATTTGGCCACCATGCCAACTCTTCCGCGAGTTTTGCCACTAGTTCATCTCTCGCGCTCCCCACTAAAATTATCATGCTCAGGAAAACGATATGAGGTGAAAAGGAAAATAAATGACTCCTTTTTTAGCGCAACAGTCTATCCCCCATCATAAACAATCGCCTGCGCTTCTGCACCAACAACGACGAAACAGGCAAGCCACGGTGGAACACTACTTAATTATCACTTGTCCATTGTTCCGACATCATAATTAATAGTAAATAGGAGTCTTCTATCAGCGGCTAGCGAGAGCGATTGTCAATTCTAAATAAAACTGCAAACTACCATGCCTGCTTTGCCCCTCTTACGAATTATCTATTTCTACGCTCTGATCTTTTCTTCTGCAGTTCCTTTTCCTGTTCCCATGCATCTGTGTAGTATCGAGATAATTAATGTTTGCATCAGCTTCCAGTTTATACAAGTCCTGAGATCATAACATTTGACCTAAGACGCTTCGAGCGCGGCGGGTTTCGTTTGTCCTGTCAGTTCTTGCTTTTTCCTTGTCCAAGCTTTTCTTGTAACCGACTCAGTTACAGTCATTCCGACCAAACATCTCAAAGATCAACATTGGAAGAACATCAAGGCGCCGCGAACTGCTTTTTGCTGAAGCTTCTACATTTCACCCTCTGGACGGTATCGCAATCAATAACGCAACCTAATCAATGGTCTTCGGATACTTTGGCAGCCTGTTTTACATAGGGCTCCTATTCACAAACGCTATCGCCATCCTCAATGAAGAACGATTCCTTGCCAGGAGTGCGTTTGTCTCTGTGATTTCTCATCAAATGGTGATACTGACCGGCATGCTTCCGCTTTCCTTTTTCCGCTTCCAATCAACCCGTCAACCCACTCGCCTCAAAAAACAGTCGGATGGTCTACCCGTATACCTTCAACAGCCAATGCGGGGTTCGGCCATTCACCTGCACCACAGATGTTTGACACTGCCGGCTTTGGTGGGCCGAGTGGGTCAGAAGGGGCCGGAGTAAAGGCAAAGTTAGTGAACCTCATTGGGGCGACTAGAACATTGATGCGGAGTGAGTTGTTGTCAGGTTCCCTCCATTGAGGAAGGCGCCGTTAGGGTGTTTGATACATTTGAACTGATGTTGAAACGTAGTACCTTTGATAGTTGTGAACATTGGCGTGTAAGTCTTTAGCTTGGAATAATAAGGATGAGTTGCGCTTACATCTCATAGTATAATCTACGAGGTATTGCTTGGATAACGAGGTTTGCATGCATGGGATCCCAATATAAATTACAGAATCTGCGGCAATCCATACGCAAATGTCCGCTCGGTCCTTTATCGCGCTGTGAACATGCTAATTCACATGAAAGACTCATAATTGAACTTCCTTTCACGACGCCGCGATATGCCGCTATATCCTTGATTATATAGATAGTACAGCTGTTCGATCACCTTATAGGAGAACAGCTGAATGGCACCAGTATCCTGATGGAATAAATTGAGATTACACATAGTGTCATGACACGGGCAAGGTGTGCCCAAAAAAAAAAAAAAAAATTGCCTCCTCCCAAGCTGGAAGCTCCTCTTTCCTTTCTAAGGAACTGCTCTTGCTATAAATGATATCTTTCATTTGGCTTCGCGCTCTATATGAAAAGAGAAAAGAAGACAGCCCCATATAGACGAGCAGTTTTCTTTTTCCACTTCTTGTGTTACTACTATTATCATCATTCACCGTGTAAGTCTTTCCATGCGGCGATGTCCGCCGTAGTAGCAAAAAAGAAGACAAGAAGATGAAGACCGACAGACCTCGGTATAACTATTACGTAGATTGATCGATACGCCTATTACAGTGCGATCATTAAACCCATCCAAGATCCGCCTTTCCTCGCAAACGATAAACTTCCTTCAATTTTCATCGGTCAGTCATAAGCAAAGTGGAAGGATCAACGAAAATGGCCCCAGCACCTACACAGACTCAAGCTCCGGATTCACAAGGCTACAACTCCGATGCCGCCGCCCAAGCTCAAGCGGCAGAGATGAGCGTCATTCTTTGTACTGCTGGATGTAAGTATCGCTCATAGCTTATAAATCTATGTTAATATGAGGAGATGGGTGACTGGGTGAGAGATGAGTGCTGACCGGGCTACAGATGATCATACCATAAGATTCTGGGAAGCGTGGAGTGGTATCTGCTATCGACAAATAACACTCTCACCTCAATGGGTCCGTTCATCTTTTTTTTGCAGGCCGTTAAAAGTATAGCTGCTTAGAGACGGACGTAGAAACAAGTGAACAGGTTAGCTATCAGTCCGAATAAGGCGTATGTAGCCGCTGCTGGGAATGGTACTGTCCGGTAAGTCGGCATGTCATTTCATCTCGAACTCTTTTAGCTGATGCCGGTTAGGATATGGGATATTCAGTCACTATCGAACACCCCTGTACGCCAAAACATCGTGGAATTGTATATGAGACCAACTGACCAAACTACCTTGCAGATAGCAACCCTTGAAGGCCATGTTGGGAATGTAGTTGCTTTAGCATATAGCGCTTTAGGGAAATGGATTGTCACTGGTAGCGAAGACGGAACAGTCAAGGTTTGGGACACACGGTATGGTCACTCTGATCCCCTGCCCCATATGGTAATATAACTGATGGATTAATACTGGTACAGGACGGCTCAAACTCAACGTATATACCTACATGATTGCCCTGTCAACGACGTTGTAATCCACCCGAATCAAGGAGAATTGATAAGCTGTGATCAGTCGGGATCAGTCAAGATATGGGACTTGGCGGAGAACACATGTACACACGAGCTTGTAAGACACGTTCCCGTTGTTCAAGTTGGAGACAGGTACTGACAGCGGATAGGTACCGGATGAAGATGTACCTATCAGAAGCGTTAGTATATCATCCGACGGAAATACTCTCGTAGCTGCCAATGACAGCGTGCGTCTCATCTTTCGTTCTCGCATTCGAGCCCAACAACTGACCGCTGATTGAACAGGGAATGGTTTACGTTTGGCGTATCATCCCAGTACCGAATGCCAACGCCAATCTCGTCCCTGTCACCAGTTTCCGAGCCCACACAAAGTATATCACTCGTTGTCTTCTCAGTCCCGACACAAAGTAAGGATATTTCCTTTTCCCTCCGAATCTACTAATGCGGTCCTATTTAGGTATCTTGCGACATGTTCAGCAGATCATACTGTCAAGATTTGGTCAACGGCCGGAATAGATTATACTCTTGAAAAGACTTTGGCAGGCCATCAAAGATGGGTTTGGGATGCGGCGTTTAGTGCGGACTCCGCGTATCTCGTGACTGGTAAGCCCTCAGTTGCCAAACCGCTATAGGGGGAGCTAATAAAATGCTTAAGCCTCGAGCGATCATGCAGCTAGGCTATGGGATTTGAGCCTCGGAGAGACTGTGAGGCAATACGATGGGCATCATCGGTCAGTTATCGTTACCCACTCAACCGTTGATAGTATGACTGACTGGTAGTTTAGAGCGGCAGTGTGCTGTGCCTTGAACGATATCAACCTCGCGTGATGCACTGCTTCACTACTTGTAACAAATCTTGGGCCCCATTTTTTTGTATTTCACGTTCGTTGGCAAAATGGTATAATGTGTCGGTACAGATTGTGACAGACTTCGTTGAGAGGAAGCCATACAATCAATGCATTGAAATAAAGAAACGAACGATTGAAAACTTGTATTCGAAGCTACAAACAACTGACTACCTCGCTTGCTTTACCTTGTTTCTTCCAAAAGAATATGTCTATGTCCCATTCATTCGTGCTCTATTCTTTTACTTAATTATAACCCTAACCCAAGATTCTCCTCAAGTCCTTCTTCTGTTCGGGGGTCAATCGGGTGGGGAAGATAACATTCCACTTGACGACAAGATCCCCGCTCTTCTTCACTGAACTGGCCTTTGAGACTGGCATACCCTCGCCTTGGATACGCGTTTCTTGTCCAGGTTGGACGATTTGCTGGATAAAGTCAATATTGGTAAACATGAACAGAAATAACCCGAACTTACGCCTTCCGGTAACGAAACTTGTATCCTCCTACCATCGAGTTGCTCTACCTCCTTAGTGATGGCACCGCCACCATCGGGACCAAGAAGGGCTTGGGAAAGGGTAATGTTGAGTTTGACGACGAGATCATCGTCGACTCGCTCGAATCGGTTGTGCGGCTTCTCCTCAACTACAAAGGTGACAGTTCTGAAGGAAGCAACGTTAGCATCCGCCAAGACGATAAGGGGACCAAACGTACTGAGACTGTCCATATTCATCCTCGTTACCTGCACCGGCAAACTTGATCTTGGTGCCCTTCTTCCATCCCGCCTTATATGCAACTTCCAAAATCTTTTCGGCCTGTCCACCGCTCTGCAAATGCCTGGTGATCTTCAACCTCTTGGTGCCGCCCTTGTACAATTCCTCAAGAGTGAGTGCAAGAGGCTTAATGATTTCTCCTGGAGGAGGGGGAGCGGAAGAAGAGGGTTCATCACCAAAACCACCAGGCATGCCACCCATACCTGGCATACCACCCATACCGCCCATGCCGCCTCCCATTCGTGATGAACGCATTCGCGGTCCACCTCGGCTGGACCCTCCACCGCCAAAGGAAGTGAAGATGTTTTCGGCACCGCCGCCTCCACCACCCATGCTTGAAAAGAAAGTGCTGCAAGATACAGTTAGCCGGAGTTCAGTATTCTGGATGACTCTAATCTCACTTGAAGATGTCATTGGGGTCTGTAGCGTGGAAGCTACTGTAGCCACCACCACCACCGGGGAAACCGCCAAAGCCACCACCACCGGGAGCGCCGCCTCCCTTGAGACCGTCTTCACCAAATTGGTCATAAATCTCCTTCTTTTTCTACATAGACTTGTTAGTACGGCTTCAAATGACTTCCGTCATGTAAACTCACAGGATCTGAAAGGACCTCGTACGCCTCACTGATTTTCTTGAACTTCTCTTCAGCAACGGCATGCTTGTCTCCAGGGTTCTTGTCAGGATGCCACTTCAGTGATTCTTTTCGGTAAGCCTAGACATCAGAAGCTTTGTCAGTCATCACTCCCGCAGTTGAGGAAATGAGCAAGGACAAATGAGCAAGAACACACCTTCCTGATATCGGCTTCGGAAGCATCTTTACTAAGACCCAGGGTCTGCGGATGTCAGCTGGAGTGTGCCACTGGACAGAAAGACATACTCACTTTATAGTACTCTGTGTTGTTGACCATGCTAGTATTCTTTTAGCAAATTCAGATTCAGCTGGAAATAAGCAAACCTCTGGTGTCCAAATATAAATGGAAATGTGAATTGAATCGCACTTTGTAGAACCACCCAGAAGCCACCCCGGCTATGACGACCACCTCCAAACATTTTTACGTAATTGGCGTCGCCCTTTGACGCAAGCTCCGAAAAGGAGCGAACATTCTCGAAAGTGCGCGATGTATGCTCAGGTAGGGCAATTTAATTTTGATGCATAATTGCTTACTATCTATAGCCCTCATAGGAAGAACTACACCACATGTACGCTCCTCTGGGTGTTGATTCGGATAGCAGTGGAGAGGAAACCACTCCACCTCCTACGCCGGCACCATCTCCGCCTCCAAAACCCCAATTCAAATTCAAGTCGCTTTTCGCCTCGACCAAAAAGCTGGAAACGAGAGTGCAGAGACGAACAAAAGAATTGAAGACGGGAGAACAGAAAGAACCATTGGTGAAAAAACGAGTGAGGATATTTGCCGGAGAGTTACTGGGTAGGCAGAAGGGGAGCAAGATGGAGGGTCTGACGACAGCAAGGGGAGAAAGGATCGAGCCCGACCCACCATCTCCTGATGAGATCAAGCAAGAAGACAAGGGTAAGTTGGAGCCAGTGGGCTCAATAGAACAAGCCGCAATCAATCCAATGGCCAGTGAAGTGTTGGTACTTCTACGACAGCTCGTAGCTGAGAGTCACCCGACAAACAAAAACACTGACTCTGAGCCCAAGTCAGACTCTGCGAGCCAAGAAATGAATGAGGATTTTTTTACCAACGGTGCTGACCGGGAAAACAAAGTTGACCTTCCTGCGCCAGAGGTCATTACTGTTACTAACAGGAAAGATGACAAGCCCATTGACGCCAAGCCTACCCAGGAGACGCCTGCCCTTCAACATATCGCAAGTCATCTTCCACCACCAGGTTCAGCTAGACAACAACATCACCTTATCGACAACTATTTTGCAAGTTTTGGCCCTTCACTTGCCAATAACAACCGCTTATCTGATACATCGGTGAACAGGTCGTGTCATCAACAGCTGCCTCATATGGCCTCTCCATATGGATGTTGTCTTCAACTTCCCTGTCCTTATCCATGGATGACATATCCTCCAGGTCCGCAATGGTGGCCCTCTGGTCATCACTCCACAAGCGATGAGCAAAACGCAGTCACAAAGCGCCCTCCTCATTCCACCCTCGTTAACCCGGTCATCTTAAAATCATGTCTATCCCCGCTCAAAACGTATGCACAAAAGCACGACACCGCATGCAATCGAACTCTAGAAAGTTGTAAGGAGACACGTTTGGAACAGAGCGAAAAGAAACAACGGAATGAAAAAGTAAGAAGTGCAGAGAGGAGATTGAAAGAAACCATCCGGGCTTTGGAAGACACGGAGCGAGAAGCCGGGGATGATAATGATTCGTCTGATCGAAGGTCAAGTGAGAGGAAAGAAGTTAGATCAGATCAGGACGAACCTTTGAAAGAGACCAACAGCACATTAGAAACCCAACATGCAGGACATCAAGGCAAAGGTGATACAACTATTGCTGCAAGCAACATCGCCAAATCTACTCCAACCTCATATTCTACTGCAGCAGATGACTCAACGGATCTCAAAACGCTTGAAACGTGTGTCTTAGAATATCGGCAGAATTACAGTAGAGCCGTCAAAAAGTACGAAGCGTCTGAAAATGATGATGAGAGGAATCGGATGAAAGCAATAGCCAAGGAGACAGAAGGAAAGTTACGAGAGGCTATGCAGGCGATTGATATTGCTAAGCCGGATCAGGGGAGTCTCGCAAATGGTAAAGGTGAAGTGAAGGTACAGCGGAGATCAGGCAAAGGCAAAGGCAAAGGCAGGGCAATAGATGATGTACAGGAAAACCGTCGGCCAAGCGCAAAGAAAAAAAATTTGGTAGAGAAGAAGTTTAATAAAGGGGAACACAGAGTCATCAATGCAGAACTAGAGGCCGAAGAACCAAGAAGAAACAAAGTGAACGAAGGGGAGGAACAACTTCTTCAGATGATACCTACTACGCAGATAGCTCATCCGGTCCAAGAGCCAGTATGTGACGTTTTGATGGATAAAAGCGTGATAGGAAATGAGGGCAAGGACGAACCAGGCCTCCAAGATCATGTCTTGAGCGATGAACGTTGTTCCAGCATCAATCATTCAGTTGTCGAAACAGATGTCAAGCTCCAAGATGAAAAGCCAATAAAAGAAACTATGGTTGAAAAGAAATTGCCTGAAGTATCGCCTCCGGCTACCTCTCCCCGATTGTACGACAAACGCCTTCGCAAAAACACTATTAGTGAACGAGATAAAGCCATCGAGCACTACAAAATCAAAAATGCTGCCATTGCCAAAGCTTTGAATGAAGCCTCTTCGATGCACCAAGAAAAGCTGGGAAAAATGAAAGAGGCAGATAGGGTGAAGAAGGAAATTAAAGCACTCATGGAAGAGGTCGAAGCAAATGAACAAGCGAGCAAAGTAAAAGACGTCAGCAAGGAAGCGAAAGGTCCTATAACAAAACAGATCAGCGACAAGGAAGAAGCTGAAGCTACCGCTCCCGCGCCCCAACATGAAGGCAGTGCTCATTCGAAGGCATCATCGCCTCTATCATCATTTATCGAAACCAATGGTGCCCCAGCAGCGCTTTCGATCGCGGACAAGGGCAGGCTCCTTGCCCAATACAATTCAAAGTGCTCGAAGCTCACCGAGTCCATCAAAGGGGATGATTTGGCCGCTCACGAGAAGCAATTGCGCATTAAAGAAGCCAACGAACTGAGGAGCATGATCAAAAGTCTGAAAATCGAGATCGGGTCATCCCAGACTGCTGTTGGAGAGGAAGGGATGGAAATTATCAAGAGCCATGGGGATCTGCCGATCAAGGAGCAGAAAAAATACAACACTCAAATGGAGATGGCGGATACTGAGATTTCTCTGAAGCTTTTCAAAATCAAGCAGGCAAAGCTAACTAAAGCAGTCAAAGAAGACACCATTCAAGATGAGACAAGACAGGAAAGGAAAGCCAAAGCCGAAAGACAAGGGTTGGTTGCTCAAATAATGATGAAGTCCGTGAATAAGGGTGATAGCGAATGTAAAGGGCAATCAGCGGTCGATGAAGCTGAGCGAAACCGCCAAAGTGGAAAAGATGAGATAAGTTCTAATGAGCGGGCTCAGATCTTATCACAAGGTGTGACTCTCAAAGAAGTTGAGAGGGCTATTTGGCAAGCAAAAGAAAAACGGCCGACTGAAGAAATGAAGGTGAACAATTCAACCACAGAAAAAGAAGAGTCCCGACAATGTCCTCCTTCGGATTGCGAGATAGCTCCTAGAGGCAAAGAGTGGCTATCTTTGCAGGAAACCAAGAGCAAAGCACCAGTGAATAGTGCCACCTGGTCAGAACAAGCAAGTGCGATGAGGCATTCGGCTGTATTGCCTGATGCGAAAGGATGCGTTGATTCAGAGGGACCTGCGGGAGAATTAACGTGGTCGAAAACGCTGGTATCCCTTGCCAAAAGGACAAGCCATAAATCAACAATAAATGCTCTCGATATCTCTCTTTCCCCTTTAAAGCCTCCACAGATGACGCAGGATTTCCTAAATGATAACTTTAGCTGGAAACGACAGCCAGCGGCTCGTACAAAAGTAGCTGGAAATTCGTCAAAGACATCTCGTCAGGTGTTTTCAGCATCGAGTGACCACCGATCGCCTCCGCTCATAATCCCATTTCAACGCAATGGATGGGTAGACTCTGATAGCTCTCCGCCACAGATCTGTACCTTTGACTTACCCACTTTTTCCCATGACTATCAGAGCGATCGTGACCAAGAATCTAGTCCATCGAAGTATTCCCAATCCTCTGCTTACTCCTTCTCTTTCATGGATAACCACTCTACTGTCAAGTCTGATCGTTTAGTTTCCTAACTTCTTGCTCAAGCTGATAGCGGACCAATGGATACGCACCGTGACACGAGAAATCAGGTCAATTACTAAACTTTTCAGAAGAACCTCGCGAGAATGAGATAAAGAGAGCGGAGAAGGTGCTGTATGATAAGTGTTGTTAGATTTGAGGACCCTTGTCCCTGATAAGTTAACGAGACCAGAGGGATGGTTGCCGTATGAATGGGAGTTCCCTCCAAGCGTTGTCAATGATGGCATCATGCTTTGCATGTCATAAATCCATACTGTACAAGTGAAATATGTCCACTTACGCTATTAGATAATTATCAACTGTTTTGCCAATCATCCACCTAATTTATAAATAGACTGTATTCCCTTCATACCTTTCCTTTCATTTCGATAGGCAGCTTAGCTGGTAGTAGAAGCCGCTGCCCCTCCGGTCGTCGGTCGGGGTAGAAAGCAACAGCAGGGGAACATTCTCTCGAAGATTAGATTAGAATCGAAGCTTGAAGCTCAAAACTTAGTGGAGCCTGAGTTACATACGATTCAAGGTCCCATAGCTTCTCCTATCCCGTTCAATGGTGCTTGACTATCACCGTTCCAGGGAAGTCCCTTGATCGAACAGCATTCTGAATGGGAAGGGCTGATTGATAGATAAATATACAGTATATAACTCCAAACAGCCTCATCAGTATCAATGCCTCTTTCATTCAGCCGTCGACTTCCACCTCCTTTTATTCGCATCATAGTGAATTACTGATTAATTGAGGAATGTGCAATCACGCTTCCAATCCTGTAACACTGCAAGCCACGAATTTATCAAATCCGCCAAAGACGTTAAAAGGGTCATGGGCCATGAGTCCTTTGTCGACTTATGTCTTCATACTTCATTTGTCATGAGTGATCTCAAGGTATACTTATTATGTTCCTTCGCCTATTACGCAGGCATCCACCCGTCGGAAAGTGACGTATGGATGATGTCGTATGGCGAAGCGCCTATGTGAGTGAATGCTTCAGAAACAAGGAATTAACAACCGTTTACGCTCAAACGATAGATGATGTAGAAGCGTATCAGCTCGGTCCATTTCTATCCAGCCCTACTATGCCGCTGATTGTGGTATGACTTTTGAATTTCATCCTCGGGTTAGCTTTGGTCATCTTTCCCTGGCTAGCCTCCACGGTTGTGCATTCTGTCGGCGCTTCGCCCTGCAAAGAATTGTTGCTTCTCGAGTAGAAGCTGCCGGCTCTTGCGGACTTTGTGTTGTTTGTGTTATCCTAGAGGAGGAGGCACTTCTCGTTTGGTGAGTCTGCATGTTCTCATGTACATTGCCTCCAGTACGTGTTCATGCGTAAGCAATACCCCAAGCTGATATATCATGTTTTCCTCCTGGTTCATAGTTGAGATCTTTCCCCCCTCCGATAGCAACCCAGGCATCGGCCTATTGGTCATGTATCGCCGGGCAACGGAAGCCATTGTTCTCATTCATGTGTCTGTTTTTGTGGCCCAACCAGGTTGATGTACTTCAATCGATCCTAATCCGGATTTTGAGATACAATCTCAGTTGCAGCATCTATCTGCCCTTCCAGAGTTCTGGAATTATGATGATAGAGACGACAATATAATTATATAATGTATGATGTCCCTTACGCTGCAGAGATATAGAGGACTGCTAAAGATGAAAGTTCGTGGGTGGGACGTTGTGAAGCGTCGGCCAGTAGTTTAAATTTAATTAAACCATACAGCTGATTTAAGCAAAAACCTACATATAAGAGAAAACATAAATGGTCCTGTAAATTTAAATTAAGTCAAATTTAAGTTAATTTAAGTGTCGGTGGAAAAGATAAAGAGAAAAGTATATATTTTATAGAAAATTTGAATGAATATGAAATTATACAAGTATAAATATATCTTAATTTTGCCTGCTGCCGACTCCGGACTTCTCTCTCCCGCCCTGGCTGTTGTTTATCCTGTCCACGTGTCACCTACAACTGCTTGGACATCCCACCTCATGTAAGTCGCTTGCACGAATGACGAGTTCTACAAATGCATCAACCAAGTAGGGCGCAAACAACGACTTCTTCCAGTTACAGGCACTGGAGTTGTTCCTAGTAGATAGCTTGGAATCCAAGAAATGTCGTCAGATGCTCGAGCGCGTCCGCAATATTCATTACGCGTTGTTTTGCTCGTTCTATTGTCAGTCAGTTGGTCTGTTGTTTGTGCCCTTTTGTCCTTTTGCCTTCTGATGCCGACTGTCTAGTTTACCCTGTGTAATCTGTACCTTTTCCCCTAATGACCCAAACAAGCTCGTTCCCTTCGTATATGGCGCCATGCGCTTTGGGATGTTTGGGCTTGGCTCTTCTGCCCTTTGCTCTTCTGTTCCTCGATCCTCGATTCTTCGCACTGCATATTTGGTTTCTTCCTGTTTTTCTCCGTTCAGCAATGAAATAACCAGTATTAAGTTCAGAGCTCCTTATTTGGGTTTGACGCTTGACAATGAAGGCATCACATGACCGCACATGCATGGTCTAATAGCGGGGGAGAGGTTAAGAAACGGAGGAGATAATCGTGCAAGTGAGCAAGTAATCGCTGATCAGGGACGCCGAGACCCCTGTCCAGGCCCCACCGGAACGGATGGGCGGAATCGAAGTTTGTTTTGACTGCATAAATATTTATTATTATTTAGGACCATTAATCGGTGCAAGCCGACCTTCTGTTTACCCAAGGTGGTAAATCGTCATTTCCTTCGTGATGGAAGGGCGAAAGAGGAAGAAGGAAGAGGGCGATACGAAAGGAAATAAGGAGGATTGCGACCCACCCACGCATGATTTTAACATGCACATCCCACTTTACCAAACTCCTTGCATCTCCAGTTAAATCGCCTTAAATTCCATCCACTTCCCAAACATAGTGGCCAGGGTTCTGTCGAGTGCCTCGACGCCTCAAGATCTCTCACGTCCTCATTAACTTCCTCGGCCCGGATCTTAGTCGATCGTTGTTTGTATAATTTGCGCCTTATTGTACCTAAGCATCCGACCAATAATATTGGACATCCGATAAACATTCCGAGCATTCCAAAGGCCCCAGACATTGATGGGAGACAGTAATCAATCCGGATCCATCAGAAGGTACACCTGACACCAGGTTCTACCTATTCCCACCCGCTCATTGTTCTTATACCATAACGTCCGACGCCAATTCTATATCCTTGTATAACCACTCACCTTCTGCATCCCCATCCATCACATCATGGCCTTATTACCACATATCCCGATCTCCTTCACCCTCGTCCTCTTCTCCATTCTATCTATTTTCTCTCACACCGTCCTTGCCGATGAAGTCACACTCTACACCGATACTGCACCTACCACGACATCCTCTCTCGCCGCTGGCCAGACATACACCGGCTTACCGGCATACGACCCAACTCGACTCACTCCTCCGGCTCCTCCATCTCCTGCAGTCACTTCCCTTTCCCTTTCTATCCCTTCCGATGGTGCCGGAGTAGCAAGCGAAGGTTTGTCACTGTCCATACCTCAAAAAGGTAACTTCCTTGGGTTCTCCATCGAACTGTCCGTTGCCACTAGTCTGCTAGGAAGTTCGTCGGGTAACCTCAAAGTGCCTTTTTTGAATTTTATGGCCAACATCCAAAATCGGGCAGGCGCAGGACCAATTATCAGGGTTGGAGGAAATAGTCAGGAAGGCAGTACGATATTTGTGGATGGGTTGGAAGGCGGTGTTGCCATGGAGAAGATAAAAGTCAGCTCGGGCGTTGTAAGTTTCATTACAACATCGAAAGGGTGAAAGAGTCGCGTGACTGACCTTGAGCTTAGACCGACACACCTCTCATCAACTATTCCCCTGAACTGTTTTACATCATGTCCAACATTACATCCCTTGTAGGAGCGGAGTGGTATTTTGGATTGGCCTTCAACGAGTCCGATGTGGATTCGCCCACCGGCAACATCCCTATTGCCGCTCATTGGGCGCAAGAAATTTTGGGTGACAGTCTTTTAGGCTTAAGTGTGGGAAATGAACCTGATCTGTAAGCAGCATCGTAGAAAGATGAGTACAGCCCGCTGATATGTAGCAGATATGTCAACCATAACCACCGGTCCACAGGCTGGGGTGTTAGCGATTTCGTCACTGAGTACGATGACGTGGTCAAATCCATTGTCTCCAATGGTTCTCTGCTCAATAACAATGCTTTTATCGGCCCTTCCCTATGCTGCAATGTTCCCGGTTTCGAATTTTCCGACCTTATCAATGCTGGCTGGCTCGAAGAAAACGTTGACAGACTTTCAGCGGTTACCGTTCAGCATTACCCGACAAACAACTGTAAAGTCAACGGTAAAGTAATCGAACCCCAAGACATTTTCAGTGATTTCTTGAACCATACTAGTGCTCAAGCACTTGTAGGAGAATACCTTGCGGATTCAGTCACTGTGCAAAATGCTGGCAAGGAGTTGGTGATGTTGGAAACGAACACGGCGAGTTGTGGTGGTTTTGCTGGTTTAAGTGACAGCTTTGGTGCTGCCATGTGGTGCGTTTTGATGGACATTAAAATAAGGAAATTATTGATAGAATATCAGGTTGACCGATTTTGCCCTTCAAATGGCGTATGCCAACTTTTCTACCGCCTTAATGCACGTCGGCGGTCAAAATGTCTACTACAACGTAAGCTTTTTCCTACACTTCTTCAATCAGAATACCTTAGCTTATTTATTCCTGAGAAAGCCCTTCACTCCTCCCCCTTCCAAGCTTTCCAAGACCCTCCAATGGACTCCCGGATCCGTTTACTACCCTACCCTCGTCATTTCCGAAGCATTTGGCAAATCCAACGCTTCTCGGGTCGTGGATCTCACCCCATTACCCGAGTACGACGCCAATAGCATCTACCACCCCGTCTATGCCATCTACGAGAACGATGTTGTCGCTCGTATGGTGCTCTTTAATTTTATCGATGACTCCACGCGCGGTAGCGATCTCGACGTTACTATCAACATCCAAAACCAGAGCCCGACCCAGGTACAGGTCCGATATCTCCAAGCCGACAGTGTGAGCGAGCAGTACGATATTTATTGGGCCAACCAGACTCTTGGTCAATCGTTTGCTTCTGACGGAAGACTGTACGGCGACCTTGAAACGATTACCATTACGTGCGATGAAGGTGTCTGCATTGTGCCTGTCCCTGCACCTTCTGTGGCCCTAGTATATCTCAGCGATGCGGCTCTCGAGGAAAGCAACGTTTCGGAGTATGCGACATTAACGTATCCGACGAGTATCATAGGCTCTGGAAGTGCCACGGTGGACGTGGAAAGCTTGTCCACTAGTAACGGAAAAGAGGGATCCGGAAGAGGGAGTACGTCCAAGGGTGTGGCGAAGAGTTCTGCAGGAAGGAGAGTGGAGTGGATGGGTGGGCTGTTGGGATTGGGTCTCCTGTTAGGAGCCATCAACATCTAAGAGATGTCGAAAGTCACTGACCAATTTGTGAATGATGTTCACACGATCTAAACCCTTTTTTATGCGATACCCCTTCATACGCTGTACCTTTCGTTAACTTTGATTTAGTCTCTTCCTTTTTTCACTTCAGTTGGGCAAATTATACACATATATTCTGGTTGATATACCCTTACTTCGTTTCCGTATAACATATCATTTGGACATTATTTTTCTTCTACTCTCCTCCTCTTCTGTTATATACCCGCGAGAAAAGGAGTGGACCTCCGTGGTAGGCGGAACAATTAACCGGCGATTAGCTTGGCGAAACGTTATAGAGGAAGGGATTTGAAGTAATAGTGTAGATCAAAAACCCATGGGAAATGCAAAGGTCAACAAGGATACGATGAAAAGTAGAGCATATGCGCAATGACTGAAATGGCCTGCGTAGTGCATCGCCGCCTGAAACTTCTAAGTTCTCATGAGCTAAGGAATCATATTACAAGCATCACATGCGAGCAACAAGGATCGTGATGAGTGACATGTGGTGACGACCTGTTAACATCAACGAACAACAGCGGATTCCTCGGACTATAGGCTCGACACAAGCCCCTCGACGGACATCGATCAGTCTCCAACGAGGACGAGGCCCGAGGAGTGTCCGTCGAGAATCTTGTGTCGAGCCTACGCCCATTAATGGTGCCTCGCACGTCAACTGTTTTTGGGTGGGTAGTTATATATAGCATCGGCGCTTTGTCGTCGCCAACGGTGTCAAGTCGCTTTTCAGACAAAGCGACGACGGGCCGACGTTTTTTTTCGGCCATTAGAAGCCCCCCGATACTGACACCTAATAAATAATGAGCATTTCAGGTTTGGGCCACCCTAATTCCTTAAAATCCAATTAGTAAATAAAGTTACAAAGCACAGTTAAGAAAACTGATTCGCCACACGGGCACTGGATTTGTGCGTTGTCGAAGCGCGTCGCTGCTGGTCCGCGGACGAATGGTGGGGCCAGCGTACTTACGTATGTTTTCTTATTCCCATATTACATCACGCACATACGTCCAAACTCCATATTTATAACAAAGAGCAGGCCTCACAATCCTGCACATAGTCCCGTAAGCCCACTCACACACGCTCTCTACCAACGCAGTGAGTCCCATTCCTCTCCTTCGGTGGAGCAGACGCGTGCCCCCTGAGAATGGAAGCGTGTCGCACCATCAAAGGAAGAGCCTGAAGTTGCAGAAGAGAATGTGACGCTGATGCTAGTATGGCATGTCCTTCTTGTTATCCCTCTTCGACTACACTCTTCGACTACATGTTTCCCCTATCATTCGTATAAATTGCTCCTAACTGGCCCCCGCACACTGTTCTATTTCGTGGGATAGACCTTATATTCTGTGGGTTACGCGTCAATCAATCATGCCTAGCTAACTTTAGCGATACAGTCCCGGTGCAGGTCCGTCTGACGGCTGGTCATCAACTCGTCTTATACTACTCCTGGAACAAGTGATCTAGTCAATCTACACAACTGGCTCAATATGGCTTCCCACACTCTCCGACCTCACCGTTCCCCCTCTCCCTCTCCCGAACCTCCTGTTAACCTTGCTAACCCGGCCAAACTCACCCGCCAATCTCTTGGTCCTCCCACATCCGGTAACTCCAAAGGTTTTGGATCCCTCGGCTTGGGCCCTGGACTTGCATCTCCTAGCTCCCCTAGCCAACCCAGACACGTGAGCTCGTCTGTTGCTATGGGTATGGGAAACAGGGACAGCTTGAGCCCAAGGCCAAGCGGGGTTGGCAGTGGAAGGGCCGTTTCCGCCACTACTGGCCCTAGGCCGAGCAGTGAATTCATTCCCACCCGCGAGGCCAAGACTCCCGAAGGTGAGTCGATTCTTATTGATCATGAATTTGTGCTGACACACGGTTAGCGGAGCAAATTGATCAGTGGTTTAAACATCTTGCTAACTGGGAAGCGACCCTTGAAGAAATGGCTGCTGCGAGTACTGACCAAAACTTTACCGAAGAGCTTGGCGCGATTGAGCAATGTAAGTCATTCATTCCAGCGTTGCGTCCGCCGCTGATTATACAAAGGGTTCCGCGTTCTCTCCGAGGCTGAGCGTACTGCCGCTCTATACTCTCTTCTTCAATATTCCACTCCGGTCCAGATCCGTTTCTTCATTTCGGTGCTTCACCACATGTCCCAATCTGACCCCATGTCTGCTCTCCTCTCTCCCAGCCTTTCCGGTAGCAACGCGTTTCAGACTCAGGTCGAGTCCAAGCTGTCCAATATGAACCTCAAGTCCCCCTCCGCAGGCGGCGGGGCCGGTTTCGCTGGCTCTTCTGGTAATGGACATTATCTCGCTCCAGATGATGCTGCAGCAAAGGCCGCGAAAGCAAGACAGAACCGTATCTCCGCTCCTGGTACACTCCAGCCCCACGACAGGTGGCAAGGTCAGCTCGATCAGGTGGTCGAACGGGGTACATCTCCAGGTTTGGAGAGTAACATGTCTGGCCGTAGCAGAAGCAAGTCGCCCACTCCTGAACCCCGACCCAAGTCTACGGACTTTTCGGGTAAACCTCGAGAATCCCTCCGCCGTGAAAGCGCTGCCTTCCCTCGCTCTCCTCGAGTTTCTGCTGGCAGCCCTGGTATTGGCTTGGGTATCGGACATGAGTCCCCTATGGCCAGTCCATTTGGGAACAACGCCAGCTGGGCGAGCATGGTCAACACCCCTCTCGTACAGAATTTCAATGACGGCAAGCTCGTCGCTCCTGCTAGCGTCGCCGACCTCTCCCAGGCTCTCAACATGGCGACCCTCCAGCTCAATAACCCTGGCTACCTTCCTCTTGACGATGCTCGCAAGTATCGACGACCCACTGGCGGTCTCGCTTCCGGTCAGACGTCTCGTAACGTCTCAGGGCAATACAACGACGACGGTGAGATTGTCAATCCGCACACTACCCAGCCTGGTACACCCTCTGGCCTTCTTCCTAACCAATTTGGAGGGGGACGTTCGCCTCTTGTTGATCAGTTTGGTTTGGGCGGCTTGGGTATCGGTGCCGATTCCACAACGTTGGCTAATCTCGGACTGAACTACAACCTTGCAGGACTCGGAGGTGTGAACCCTGGTTTAAACGGTTTGACCGCCGCGCAAGCCCAAGCGGCGCAGATGCTCGCTATGCAGCAACAACTCCAGAACTCCCAATACTCGCCGTTCAACGCCTCCGCGCCTAGCCTTCAGCCGGGGTTGAATCCCTCTCGACGTGGCGCTGGTCGAGGCCAGTCTTCGCACCTTAACCAACACTACAACCAACATCAACAGCAACACCAGCCTGGAAGGCGAAGTCCCAATCCTTTGAAGTCCCACTCCCCCGCGCCTGGTCAACAGACTGGCGGTGGAGGTGCTGGTGGTGGCGCCGGTGTGGCAGGACCGGAAGATGTGGATGTGAAGGTTTTGGAGGATGTGCCCAACTGGCTGAGAGTTCTCAGGTTGCATGTGGGTCTTTGACTTATCTACATTTGAGAGCGTATTGTATGATTTGGATGCTGATGACGGGAACCGCTAGAAATATACGCCTAACTTTGAAAAGTCCAACTGGAATGACATGGTGTTGATGACAGATCAGGATTTGCAGGACAATGGTATCTCGGCTCAAGGTGCGAGGACTAAGGTATATCATCTTCTCTCCTTCAATTGACCAGTTTCAAACTGATGATTCTGTACAGTTCCTCAAGGTATTCTACAACGTCCGAACCAAGATGGACATTGCACACCCTCCAGGGCAGGAAGAGTACGCTCCCGGACCCAAAGAATCCAAATAAACTGCTCCCATCATCGGCCGCATCAAGTACCTTCATATTCTTTTCTGTCTTTCCTTTTTTCCCATTTTTGAAAATTTGTTATGGTGACAGATGTCAATATGTAGCCATGAGGGGTCATTTTCAATATCTAGATAGCGAGAAATGGCGGGAGATGGATGAAGATGGGGAAAGTAATCATTATTGAGTCGAAGAGAGAAGAGGGTCAGGGGCAGGCGGCGCAAGTATGTTCGAAAGGCTCGAATCTCTTATTTACATTTGTTCTTTTTCTCGCTTTCGCTCTTTTGTTTCTTCTATTGGAAGTATGTTTTCGTTTGCATGCCAAATTCCTGACGACGGCCAATGTTGGGAGTGACATAAAATCCAGGCTTACCTCTTCTACGAAATAATGCCAACACGACGCTGACTAGGCTATTGATCGCAACTGCCTAACACGGTCGAAGAATAAAGACCTCCCATGAGATTGTTTAGGAACCAACGAAAAGCAAAATCTCATTTAGATAGGCCAAGAGCTAGGTACTCATGCCTCGTTCTGCTATCAAGT